>NW_013665910.1:632494-650366 GCF_000517525.1 Limulus polyphemus
TTGTATACCCACAAGTATTGTGAAATTAAACATATTAGAAACATGCGCTTTCTCTTTTCTTTCTTTTCCATTTAACCAGACTGAGCAACGCGTGGCCGGGTACAGCTAGTATATATATATATATATGCGTGTGTGTGTGTGTGTGTGTAAAAAAAACGAACAAGGGGTAACATTCCTTTGAAAGGGTAGTCACGTATCTTTGCTACCAAAGCATTAAACGTTGGGGGCATTATGTACTAGATTATTTAGTTTAAAACATCACAAACATCACAAAATTAGTTATAAAATAAGTTATAGCTAAAGTTGAATTTCATTGAGAGAATTTAACCTAAAGCTCAAAAACCTAAATGTGTGGTGTGGAATTTGTATGTACAAAATCTAATCCATTACATAACTGAAAATTTATAAAATAATGGCTTTTTTTCTAAACAGTAAATTATGATATATTCACACATTGTTTCAGAACTTAATAAAAGATATTCTGATATACATATGAAACTAGTGCATTACCTTTATTTTTTGGATGTATACCTTATCATCATCTGCATACTCATTCTGAAGGCAGGACAAATCAATTAGAGGTCCAATCAGAGGAACCACATCTGCAATCTAAATATAACAATAAATACATTTACAAATATACGGTTTTACCAGTTTTGTTATATACATAAAAATGGGATAACTTAAATATATAAAGATCATTATTCTATTTCTAAAATCTTAAAAATATCAAAACTTATGAGTTGATTCTAAGAAGTTTTAAGATAGCTTACTATGTACATATGCATATACTGATTGAAACATATGCTTACATATGGTAGAACCTTAACATTAAGAGCACCCTCCTGACTGTGTCCAAATGCCCTCTATAGCAAGATGCCCTTAATATAAAAAATGAGCCAGAATTATAAAATCCTATTTCCCTTTCAGCAAACTTATTCATCAACTAATAAATACTCTTTATTGACAAATGCTTAAATTTTAGTTATTTTTATTAAAACATAAAAGAATAAATAAAAAATACTTCAAAAAACAAAGATTTTGAATACTCATAGTGTTATGAGTAATAGAAAAGTTATTTAATAAAACTTTGAAAATAACTCTGTAAAAGGTCATGACATGTGCACTTTAACCAGCCCACAGAGAAAGGGTTAACTACCTGCTTTATCGAGTGCCCGTATAAAGAATAAGACTAAAGACACTGCCCTTAATCCAGAATATCAAAGCGCCTGTTATTACAATACTTATTTTGGTTACAAACAGTAGAAAAAAGTAACAGACTGAAAAGGTCAGCCCTTAATGGTGCAGTGCCTGTTGTTTTGAGGTGCCTATTAATTGAGGTTCTACTGTATATATATATATATATTTAAATATGTGCACAGTTTTAAATCTGCACACTGTCTTACCTCTCTCTCAATTTCTTTTACTTGTGCAAGAATAGCTTCATCTGGGTTAACATCTGAACCTATAAAACAGAAACTCTCCTTAAAAAATAATATCCTAATTTTATTATGGTTTTGAAATAATATTATCTGGTAAATAGAACTGCCTATGGTTAGAGACAAACTACTTTTTACAAACATTATAAATGTTAATGCCCAAATTTAGCCATTTTCTACTTTATGTATCAGTACTCAAATAAATCGTCTGTTACTGGGTTTTCTTTAATAACTTTAACTGACCCTAAACATGTAATAATTTGTTTGTCCACAAATAGCTTGTAGTACAGTACATCACTCCTTCAAACCTTAAGAGAATTTATGCATGTCATAATCAAATTAATAGGAGAAATAACAGTTTCTTAAAATCATATCAAGTCTTATTATTCGGAACTTTGATTTACTGGTTCTGCTTTATTTATGCAGTATAATATTTACTACTGAAATTCATTTCTTGTAATAAATAAAACATGCTTCTGAATATAACAATAATACATAAAAAAAGAATGAAATATCTTTCAATAGTTACAAAACAACTCTAGAATAGTCAGAATTTTCTATATTCTAGCTATGACAATGAACAACTACTATTATTAAATAATGCTAATGGCACTCCAAGTTAAATTTTATGCAAAAAATATCCTCTGATGAGCAAATGCCCACTAATGAAGTCTTATGTCCACAGTTGCTACTTTGGTGCTGAATACTTTACAGCCAAAAAAATGGTTAGCAAATGTTTGTTAAAAAGGCATATGATCACTTTCAACACAAATACAAGTCGGAGAACTTTGTGACATTCTAAAAATGAGTGAATAAGTAAGTCACTGGAGTAATATGGCCCACACATACATTATAGTTGCCTTCAGTTCATCAATAATTACTCAAAAGTTAATCATATGCTACCAATCATCTTTCTAAAATATCTCATACATGTTCAGATGGATTCAAATATATTTAAGGTGGATGCAAATCAATTTGCTTCATACCACTTCTTTCAAAAAGTTGTTTAACAGTTCTCCTAACAGGGATGCACTTTAACGTTCATTAGGAAAAAGTTGTGATCAACTGACCTGCTTATGCCAACACTAATAGTTGTAAGATTGCAACAATATAACATATGGCACTTATAATGTTATTTTGTTGCAAAAAGGTTAGTATAACCATCAATAGTAATCCCTGTCTAGACATATATGTCTTTCCTTGATGAAATTTGGCTTAGATATGGTCCTGGCCAATCTCCAAATGCACAAAAGCTTCATATCTTCTTTTAGTGTGAACTGTGATTTATCTTTTAACAAGACATTCATCCACCTAATGTTTGACCAATCCACACACTCTTGACAACACTAAAAATAGGTTGTTTTGTAGCAATAGGTAAAAAAACTATACCATTGGTCTTTTGTCACAAAACCCAACCTTATAAAACCTATTTCTGTCCATTTGCATGCTGACGTGTCATCCACCTATGGTTCTAAACTTAAGGTTTTTTGTAACAAATGAAAAGCATATAATTTGTGTGTGTGTGGATGCATTAGTGTTACATATTCAGAAGAACATTTTTATTGTTACAAGAAATACATTTTACTGGTGAAAAAGATGAAACAGCCAGTTGTATCACGTCCATTTTTTCATACAGTGGTTGTTTTGCAAGGTTGTCAACTATAGTCTACTCAGTCCAGATCTTTGGCATATTGTAATGGTGATCTGAAAAAATTTCAAACCCTGCTAATCACACTTTGTAACACTTGTAGCCACTCTGCTACAACTAATTGTGTTTGACTGGCTTTGAACAAACCTACTGATCTCTACAACATGGAATTGTCTAAGTGTCTTTGTCTGGATCCTGACATGACAGACAAGGCATATCTATCCCTTCACATAACTGAGCATTAAACCTCCCCACAAGAGCAACAATATCAGGTAAAGGAGAAAAAACTAAGTAAATGCCCTCAGACCTTTCCGCCATCAAAAAAGGTGTAGACTCAAAAGCAACTGCAGAAAACCCCAGAACCTCACACACCTGAGTGACCAACTGAAGAAAAGAAGCTGGAAGTGGCTGATCCAAATTGGCCTCATGAGAAGCTGATCTAGTAAATAAATGCACTGGAAAAAGCAAGTGTAAATTCTTTCCAGAATGCCTTGGATCATCAACAAAAGCAGTCTTGGACCCACCTTCCCGAGAAACACCCCAGGACTGAATATATGTCTCCATCTCACTATGAATCAGATCACGGATAGCTTTAATTGAGAGTGACCCCCCTCCCCCCCAAAAAAAATGTTGAGAGACACTAAATATAACAATTGGGATACAAGAGATCTGATTAGGCTCCATGCAAGAAACAGTAACCCAGGAATTCATGCCTGAAAACAGCGTGTCATAACAAAGGGAAAACATATATATGAATTTTCTTTTAACATAAATCAACTAGGTGATGCGAAAATCACACCCAATGACTTTAACAGTTGTAGTACAGTACCAGGATAGAGGGTGTATTGATATGGGTGGAGAGAGAGTCACAAGATAAATATCTCCAAGGACAATTGAGTGGGGTATAAAAGACTGGAGGAAGTGAGAAAAAATCAGAACAATGTTCAGATGGGCAAAAGAAGCAACCTTAGCAGTCGAGTAATAGCTGTAAGTGGGAGTGGAAGTAAGTATGTTTTGGAAATAATCAACTAATCAAAATTAGTATCTCTGATTATTATTGTTTTTGGTTATTTCAACAATCAATTAATCAAAGTTTCAATTATGTCAAATGTCACAAAAATAACCAACTAATCACAATGAGTGTTTTTGATTGTTACTATTTTTGGTTATTTCAACAAACTGATTATTTGCAATTACAATTAAATTTAATGGCACAAGAATAATCAACTAATTGAAATTAAGATTTCCAATTACTAGTATTTCTGATTATTCCTACTGTCCAAGTAATCAAAATATGCTGTGATTGTTGTTAAGCACAAATCTACATAATGGGCTGTCTGTGCTCTGCCTAATTTTATTCTTTTAATTTTTTTTTACTTCAAGTTTTTTATGGTTATCTGCCATTATCACTAATTTTGAACTGCTGACCAGAGGGAGGGCAACTGACTGGCAACACCTGCCATGAACTTTTGTTTTGTTTTTTTCACTCTTGAACTGCTGATTAGAAAGATGATAACTATTTGGCAGTACATGCTGCCACATTTTTTTCATTTTTTGCTTACTTTTCCTTCTTCAACTGCTAATTAGAGGGAAGGTAAATGGCTGCCAACACTCACTGCCAACCCTTTTTTTTTATCATAGTCACCATGGATTGAGGAACACTGTAATAATCGATTATCATGGTCAACAATTAATCAATTAGCAAATACTATTACATATCTTGACTGTAAATAGAAAGATTAAAACAATAAACTAGATAAAGACCAAGTCCAGCCATGGTTTTCCCCAGGATTTTAAAGAAGGTCAAAGATTAGATGTGTAAGCTTCTCTTTTTGGTAGCCAATAGACAATGGGCAAGTGCCTAAAGACTGTAGAATTATTAATGTTACTCTTATTTTTAAAATGGGTGAACAGAGGTTCTCTGAAACTTTTGAACTCTTGTAACCTCATCCTCATTATTGGTTAATAATAAATCTAAAATTACATCCCCTCCGGTTGGCTCCATAACCATATTATAAAGTAACTTAAAGAACAGGTTAAAAAATTGTCAAGTTTTTTATATTTTTATTTTAAGAGGATGACATTTTGAGCTAGCACTCTTCTTCAGATCATACAGCTTAAACAATCATACTGAATCACCTCAATAACCTCTCTTTCTCACTACTTAGCTTCATATAACCTCAAACTATGTGTACAAAAATTTAGATCTCCCCTCAAAATTATTGTATCAGTAACTTTATTAATAACAACCTTTATCTCATTAAACAATTTCTCATTGATAGCATCTGTCTGACTAGATGGCCTGTAACAGCTGCCAATTGAAAACCTTCTACTCTTTGACTACTGATTTTTTCTCTTCAGTCCCAACAAGCTGTAGCTTAAAACTTATATAGAGGGCCATTCTACTCCCTCTTTTCAAAAAGGTATTACAATTAAGTAGTTTAAAACCTGGAATTTAAAAATAATTTTCATTGTTAACATTTTTTAAATCTAAAAAAAAAGTTTTAGTAACTTATTAATTCCCATTCTTTCACAGCCTTCCTTTTCAATTTGAGCCCTGAACTCATCCATTTTGTTACCAATACTCCTAACAACAAATTAATAGCAACTAAGCTTATTTTTAACTGACATTTTTTTTCAAACTATTATTTAACCTGTGTCCTAAATTTTTTCCAATCTCCGCTAAGCCCTGGCTACCTTATCTATTTCTTTATTCACAATTTCCTAAACTCCCTCATCACATTTAATGTATGCTATCTTTAACAAGATTTTTTAAATCTTCCCTAAAAACCCTGCTAGCTAGCCTGCTTAAACAGAGCCCAACTATAGCATATAATTCAATCTAATCTGAATATCTTCTACAAGACCATCCAGCCAATTGATTCTCTAAGCATGTCCCTGATAATCTTTCATTTAAGCCTTGGACTTTGTGAAGTAATTCATCCTGTACACAACCCAATGAAGCACTCCTGAAAGGGTCACTAACGTGAACCCAAACAAAGAACACACTAATCCTCAGTATAAGAAACATATTTATCTTATATACCAGACCATAGGAAAGGTGTTCACTAGAATCAGGAGTGGCACGAATTTATTTTTAAATGCATGCACATATAACAAATCATAAACTGTTGGGTACCACAAACTAATCAGTGGTTATTTTAAATATAAACCCAATAACCATACACTTGAAAAGAACAGTAAACGAAGTCCTCAGGCTCAACATGTACCCCATAAAAGTCATGCCTAGTCACCAAAACTGACACACTGGTTACTTGATATTACTAGCCTAAAAGCACAATGTCATTTCAATACAAAAATCCATTATACGTATCTATTTCAAGCTGTGTTTTAGAAGAAATCTTCATACTCACAAAGTATCAAATTAAAAAGGTTTACAAGTAAGCTTTGTGTCATGTTGAGTGTAAAAGAAGAAATATTATGGTAGTTCCCACAAAACAAGTATGGTACATTCGTTAACACTACTTGGTCTTACAAGTTACAATGCTGTTCCTGCACACACACCTGTTTCAAAAAAAAAAGGAAAAATTATTCTCACCCTTTAGTTTTCAGTAAACCATTGATTCTTCCCCTTAAACTCTTGTAAGATGTTGGCCTCTACTAATGCTAATGGCAATTCATTCTGCAAGTCAAGTACCCTTACAAAAATAAACCTGGAGTATAGCCAGTTCTTTTCCAGTTTTTAAACTTCTATCCTCTCCATCCTCTTACCCTATGATTTTAGGAATTCAGCATAAAGAAATAAAAGACCTTTATCCTATTGTTTACTCAGATGATACGGTTAACTGTAATAAGACCATTTTAACCTTTTTTTTTTTTCTCAAAAATAAAATAAATTAAGATATCTTAACCTACCCCACATAACAACACATCACTGTATCTATCCTAGTAGTCCTCCTCTGAAAATTTTTCAGTAAGTTAATACCTTTCTTAGATAAGGAGACCAAAGATACACAATATTCCAGGTGAGGACTAACAAACAATTTGTATAAAATAGAGATAATTATTCCTTTTGACTTGTAATCAATATGTCTGCAAATTAGGGTGATTGTACATCCCTGGATGAGGAATGTTATTACTGAGGAAAAAAAAAACCTCAAAATACCCTTACATTTCATTTCTTTTTGTATTATTATTAGCTTAGGTATAATATGGTTACCTTACTACATTAGTTTTACAACTAGAAACAAAACACTCCCTCAGTAGCTTGAGTAAGTGATCTACCACTATCCCAAAATCCTTTAATTACATCAGTTACTCTGTCTAAAAACAAAATGACCCAACTTAGAGCAATTAAAATGGTTTACCTTTCACTTTTTATAAATAAAGGTCATTTGCCAACTATCTGTCAAACTTACCACTGGATGGAATCAACTTTGTACTGTAGTATGTCAACATTAACTTTATTAATTATGTCTCTAGTATTACTATTACTATAGTACAAGTAGTAACAAAAGCTAAAGGTCAAGAGTCAATGTAGACAACCAATGTAAATCAAGAGCCACTGTAACTATCAATATCAATGTGATTTTTAAGTTAGTTCAATATGTAGTATAAAACTTGTTACTTAACTTTTCAGAATAAAAGTTGTCAGTGATAGCATTAGGCCAATAAATTACAGTACAATTATGCAACTTATGACCGTAATATCACTATTGCCAATAAACTATATTTTGAAAATGGATGTTATAACAAGATATTATTAATACTGGACAGTCATAACGCATATCACATAAAAAAATATAAACTAAAAATAAAATTACACAGACCTACATAGTAATTGCAATAAACTCTTTTTATTTTATACTTTATACATTACAATTTTAACTTATAGTTATAACTTATACTGCTTTTCAGTTTTACCTTTTAAGTTTTACTTTTAGTTTAAGGGCTTCGTCACTAATACTAGTAATACTAATTTAAAAATTTAGAACTAGAAGTTCAATTCATACAACTTCACTGCATTTTAACCAAGTTGAATAAAAGAGTTATCTATATCCTGTTAAAAATTATACTTTGTCGATGTTTACTCACTGTTTTCATTCCAAGAACTTTCCTCGTTAATTATGTTTTTCTTGTCATTCTGTTCCTCTCCATTAAAAACACTATCGTCTGCCATTTTTAAGTACTTTTATGATGCCCTCTAACATCAACAACACTATTCTTATGCACATATGTATTCTAGTCCAATTTCAGTCCGTGTATACAAAAACAAAATTTCATATTTTTGGGTAAGGCTACGCATGTCCTAGGTTCTAGTGGTAGTAGTTAGCTTACTCGTACTGTGAATAATGGGATTCATGGTTCGCGTCTCGTTGCCACAAAACGCTTTTCGCACTTTGGAACATGAGTGTGCTATAAGAGTGATGATAAAATCCCATTATATATGGTCAGAGAAGAGTTTGCGGTATATCCTATTGACTAGCTGACTTCTCTCTATCCTATCAATTGAAAATTAGAAGAGGCTATACAAAGATAGCCCTTTATAAAGTTTGGCGCAAAAATTCGGAAACAAATAAACAAACTATTTGAGTTTGAGACTGACGTATACCGAAACTATTGGCCCATACCACGAGTCCAAGTTGAATTTTACAATAACAGGCTGTCCTCACCTAAGCACAGAACTAGTCTTGAAATGGAATGAAACAGATAATCATACTTTAAAGAAAATTTATTGTGAAAAATATCAAAATAATAATAAAATTCAGATTTCACGAGGAAACCGGTATTTGAAAAGTTAAAGACAGTCAGAAAGAGATACGTCTTTGAAGAAACAGGAGATAGCCATGATTAAATGGTGTTATGCTAAAGAATAATGTAGAATCCTCAGCAGAAAACACATCTTTTAAAGTGAATGGAAACTGTAAACCTGTGATATCATTATTGTAAGTTAAATTGTCAATGTTATAATTTAGTTGTTTGCTAAAAAGAGAAGGATTGTCTAGTATCTAGAGGCAAGGATACATTATTTATAAATATGAGTAAGCGGTTAGCAGACTCGCGCATCAGGACTTATGTTTACGCTCAGACATATTATTAAAAAGGAAATCACGTTCTCAAACTAACAGCTTTCTATAACGTACTGTGGTTGGTTGACTACTTAGATAAGGTCAAATTTTTATCATATTGATTCAGGAAATTCACCATTTTGCTTCATTGAATAAAAAGATTTTCTACAGAGCCTTAAATGAGATAAGAATTTCACTATTTAAAGAAACATACCACAAGTCATCAGGCATATTGATGGGAAGCCTCGCAGTATGTATCAACTCCGATTCTTCAACTACAATAGTTAGACCCAGTTTGGTAATGAAAGATGAGAAATTGGCTTCAGAGATGAGGAAAAAGGATGTATTAGTGTAAATGGCAAGTGGACATAAAGTTCCAGGAAGAAGAAAGTTGGAAGTTACCTTTATTGGAAGAAGCTTCCCTACACCTTACGATGATACTGGAGATTCAACCACAGCATATCAGATAGCCAGATGACTACCACTTGCAAAACTGACCAAGGTTTACAAGGAGATAGAAGTTATGAAGGAACAAGGAGCAATATAACTGAGTATTAATACTTTCAGAGAAGAAGGATGGATCCATAAGTTTCTGTATGGAATACCAGAAGGTGAATGAAGTCACAAAGGATGCCTACCTACTGCTAAGGATTGATTCTACTTTAGATGCTCTATCTGAATTAAGATAGATTTAAACATTGGTGCAGGATCCATACAAAATAGAGAAATGTCAGTGCTCACTGACCCCACCCACCATGGAGTCCTACGAGGGAAAGCACTACAATACTAAAACAAAGAATTGTAGAGATATCAGGGCTTTGTGGGCACTATACCTAAACACCAGTACCAGAAACAATGTACACAACACCCATTGCAAACGTCCAACACTGGTACTTGATTGACCCTAGCCCAACAAGACCAACCAACTGACCCTGAGTGAGCCACCTCAAGGCCGCCAGTCTGCAGAAATTCAAGGCCAAATCGATGTGTGAAAGTGTCACTGACATAAACTGACCCATAAATGACACCCCTCAACCAAGATCCTCTCCTCCCTTTCGTGGGATGCCAGGAGGTAAACTGAAGATATAGGACCTTCCCTGGGAGGTCCCCTCACGAAATGGGAAGATATTAGTGGACACAAACAACGACTACAGTTAGTATTTTCATTGTCCTATATTCTGAAGCGCTCCATCATCTCCACAACCTCCCAACAGCTGGACACTTTTAGAAGACAGGGGAGAGAATAAGAGAGTGCTTTTATTGGATAGGGTGAAACGGCCTGTAAAGAATAGGTAAAACTCCTGTGAAATATGCTGTGAATGAAAAGTTCCATGAAAGAAACAACACGGAGAGCTACAGTAGTATTGTGTTGGAACACCACATGAGAAAATTGCTGTCAATATGTTTAGACTTCTACCTCAGAGTAATAGTGGGAATAAATAAACCTTGGTTGTGATGAACTATTTCACCAAATTGTCTGTGATGTATGGATGCAGCTTATCTATGTGTTCCACACATTTTCATGTGCTTCATGGTGCTATAACTTGTACATAATTGGACCAGGTACAAGGTACAGAGTATATGTTCAGCTGGATTCCGCCAGAAGAGTTGCCATTGAATGTTAGCAAAAGGCTGAGTAATACTTTGGTGTCTTCCAGTCTTGATGTTAAGCAAAGACTGGGTAATCTCTTGACTTAGTACTCTAGACTACTAGCTGCAGCATAGCCTGAGAAACAGAGCTTGATGACTTACAATAATGGTACAGCACATCTTCCTGTACACATAATTGATGAAACAAGTGCCACAGATTACATACAGATGCCATACAGCATTTACCTTGCTACATGGCAAGGAATGCCTTTGCTAGATCTGGGTCTTTCAGTTGCTCTTGCTGGAACTCTTGAATTGTTAATTGGGGCATCCGCCTACTAAAGGAATCTCCTACTGCAGAGCTTGGTGTTGCTATGGCAGAAATTATTTCAACTCTCACACATTGTCCAGAACCAGGTCATTTGATGTACAGGGTTTCACCATATGGAGAGATAATCTATCCACACTTCTGGGCAATGCATTATAATAGTCATATTTTGAAACATTGCTACCCAAATACTTATCATCCCTTCCAGAATTTTAAAGCTCATTGCACATTTCAGTGAAGCATGGTTTACCCAAATGGTTAACCTCCTACTATACAAGTAGAAGTGATAGTATGTAACAAAGAATACAACTGAAAATGATTATACAGTATCTGATTTTAAAAGTCATGAGCATATATTTAGTGTACACAGTTACATGTTTTACTCCATCCTGCAACTGCAATAACACCACCCTATCTACATTAACACTGTTGTTGGTGTCCAATAGGTAGATACTGTCTTGTCCTCTAAAGCAAGCTTTGGGAGTTCGAATACTTGGTCATATCCTTCATTTAATTCAAAGTGAGTCCCAGTTTTAGTAAGAGCTGACAATGGTGCTGCTAATTTGGGGAAGTTGGTCACAAATAATCGGTAATACGATGGAAAACTGAGGAAACTGTGGACTTCTCGCTTGATAACAGGTTGATGCCAGTCTCTTGCAATGTTGTCTTAACAGGGTCTATAAGGAATCAATGTCTACCTACAATATAACTGAGAAATTCGACTTCTGAGTGCACGAGTGCACATTTTCCTGGCTTAAGTTTCAAGCCTACTTTATTTATTCTCTTGAATACCAATCCCAGGTTATTAGTCACAGATTTGAACATGCAACCAAATATCAAAACATCGTTGATGACGATCGAGCATCTCTTTTATTACAGACTCTTCAATGTAAGTTCCATTAACCACTCGAAAGTGGCAGGCACGTTACACAGACTGAATGGTATGATATGGAACCCATAGAAGCCATCTCTCTTGCTACAAGCACTCTTAAGTCTATTATCGTCATCCAGCTCGATTTATCAATGTCATTAAGCCATATCTAAAGCTTTGAATGAATGGTAATCTAGAAACGTGTTCCAATTTTCATCAATACCAGTTACCGGATTCATCTGTCTAAAATCAACACAGAATCTTGGCATACCTTCCTAGGATCTGACAATCACTACTGGACCAAGCATTCTTCGAAGGTTATATCGTCCTGTCCTTCAACATTTGCTCCATCTTGGTGCTTACCAAGTCCCTAGTGCTACAAAAAGCTGGCACGAATTTGTTTTATTGGAAGTGTGTTACCTCTATCTGTGATGTGGTGAGTGACTATTGTTTGACCCACAAAAAATCAGCATACTTAACCAATAAGTCACTGAATCCCTTTTGATACATCGGGACTTTATTGTTTGCACAATCCTCAATGAAGGATCTCAGATGTGTTGGTAACAACATACAGTGGAATCCCTCAAAACCAGAATTCCATTAAAATCAGACTCTTTTTATACTTCCCAATTTTTTTCCTTTTATCAACAATGTAAATAAAAAACTAAAAATTGGAACCTCTCTTTTCCAGAAATCAGACACGTTTTTACCGAAATATTTTATTGTAACAGAAATTACTACTGAAAAATGTACATCCTTTATCTGGCCTAATTTTTTTTACAATACTGTAGGGTTAATTTGAGCTAAGGCTTGATGTCCTGTGGCAGTGTTAATCAAAAACACTGTTCAAATTCAAATTATTGGACAATTCATCTATATATATCACTTTGAAATGAAAATATTAAAACTTATATAATGCTAACATTTGATTTATTAACTATGTTTCAATGCCAAGTTTATTGACATAACTTGATAATAAAGTAAATTGACCAATTTTTCATTGTAACTGCATAAAAAGGTCATGGCATTTGCAATTTTATACCTACATCTAGTGGATTATGTAGTCAATGTCTAGAGTACTGATGGTTCCATAAAGATTTTATAAAATAAATTATTGAGTTTTTTTTTGTGAGATTGACTTCTTTGTATGATATTTAACTTGCAAATTTTTATTAAATAAGAAATTCATTTGGAGCCATCAAAACATGAATACAACTGTCCCAAGAGGAAACATGAAGCTAATTCAAGAAGTTGAATCTATTCCAAAACTATCAAATACAAAAGTAAAGAAATTTGTAAGTGGAAATAATTTTATTATTTATTCATATGAAAATAATACATTTAATTCTGTTTTTCAGATCCTTGGAGAGAAATATGGCATTGGAAAATCGAAAGTGTCTGACTTTTGAAGAATAAGGACATATACAAAAAACAATAAGAGAAAAACTCACACTATTTGTTAATGATTATTCTATGGATGTAATGTATAGGAAATAACACATTTGTGTATTAAATTTTTTCCTGATGATATGAAAAAACATATGTCAAAATTGTATTTGTTATATTCTAAACTAAGTGTGTCATAATCACTATATTTGAATATATGCTTGAAACTTATCAAAATTGAAAAGGGATTATCTTATATCATTACAAATAAAGAAAATTAGATATTCAACAACATTTAAGCACTTAAGGGACAGTTACACTTTTTTTTCGCCAAATCCCTTCTAAATCAGAAATCTCTTGAAGCCAAATGTTTTTCCTGGTCCAGAAATTGTTCGGTTTATAGGGGTTCCACTGTACGTGCTTACAGCAGCAATGCAATAGATGCAACCTTAGCATTACTGCTGACCTCAGTTAATTTTAGACTATTTATCTCACTTATAACCATTCCTGCATAAAGCTGGATAGTCAATTGCCCATAATTACAAAAACAACACCATGGTTCCATTCTTCCTCAAATAGATAACTGCATAAGCCTATTCTGTTTGATTTCTAGACAGGAAACAGTTCATTTTATATGTGACTTCTATAACCAAATTACACAGTGCCAATGCACTTCATTTCATTTGTAGTAAATCACAGAACACCACTTATGTATACAATAGTACTATTATTCCCTCTGCTACAAACACTCGTGTACTCCATTGTTCCTGGGCTTGATCTGGCTGACATCAAATAACTCTTATGTGGAACATCAAACTGACTGAAACTTTTTGAAGTATGTCTATCTTGAAGATCTGAATGCCAGACCTAAGATTAGAAATGACTACTTCTATTCTGCGAATGGAATTTTTAGACACAGGCATAGATCTGTCTCCCATTTATGTCTAGCTATTGTCATTGCTAGAACAAAGTTGATATCCACTGGCCATAATAGTGGTCTCACTTGGAGGGTTTGATATATTGCAAGTTCTACCAGTGCTTTGGCTGTTTCTGTGTCAATCAGGAACTCACTCTCTTGTTCTTATTTCTCACAAGTATGTACAAAGCTCCATCCAGCTCTAAGATAGCTAGACTGGTCAACAAGCTCTTTATTACAGGCTGTCTGTTGTGCTAATCAAAATTGGTGACCAGGTCTAACGTGAACTCTGTTAGTTTTCTAGACCTTTTGTGGCAATGTTTTCTACTTGCTATTGGTTCTCCAGTGCATACTAAACCAGTGGTTGAAACCAATAGCACCCCGCCCTGCTATTTGGCAAAGTATGGACACTCTTGGTTCTTTGGCACCTGCTGAACCACTGGTTGGAACTGATAGTCTTGCCATATTTGTTACTCAACAAAGTGTAGGCAGTTCATTTGCATGTCACTCGACATGTCACAAGTGAAGCAAATGTTTCATTCCTCCTGTCCCAGACAGTGTTCAAACTAAGATATAATTGGCATAGACAGCAGCATATATAGCATGGGAGGTCTGTGACAGTCCTTTCCATTCATGGTAACCAATGTGGTCACATCACAGTGCCAGGATGTGTGGGTGGCTGGTATACTCTCTCCATGTCCTGGGATTGGTGCAGTGAAGGTACTTGAGTAGATCAATCCATCAGAGGTGTAGTCACAGTATTTGTCACTGCAGGCTTATTGTTCTACAATGACTGGCTGGACATTAGCACTTTGTACCTGGACATAATGGAAACTGCCTCAGTTAGAGTGAGAATATTCCTCACCTAGGTCATCCTAATCACCTCATTGGGAAGTCCCTCGGTGAACTTATTCACTTGTAAGCTTTACTGTGAAGATGGTGCAGATTACCCACATAAATGGACAGATTCTCGGTGGTGCTTTTCTTTCGAGTCTTAAAACTGGCCTGATGGATTGAATGATTCTCCACTGTATCAAATGGTCGGCACAAATTGACCATGATTGTCTCTCAGTCTTCTTGTTGTACCTTGTCCAAATGCTCAAAAGAATCCACAGCTGAATTGTCTATTCTCAAAATAAACATTATACTACCTGCTACTGAGTCCAGTCTTCCCAAGCATTTAACTGGCTAAAATACTTTAGAAAATGGTTAATTTATTCCTTTGCCACATCTTTGAACATTAAAACAAACCTGTTTGGCTTCATTTAAAGATATCAGTGGTGTTAGCCAAAGCATCACTCTTGTGGATTCTCAGCCAAAGCCTGGCTGAGATGCCATCAATGTCATGGGAAGAGAGTAGTAGAAATACTCAAGGACTATGATTCTCAGATAAGTACTCGGTCCCAGGTCCAGGATGTCAGAGTGATGAGATGTTCTTGGCAATATATCTTGTAACTCCAGGTTTCTTTGTGTTTCAATGCAGTGGTAGAAATTCGGTGACTGCTGGCTGAATATGCTGATGAATCTGTGAGACCAGAAGACTGACTGGGTTGCGTAAAAATAATTCACCATCATATTGATAGATGTTAAGCACATACAATTAAACAACCACCACACAGGCTTCCCTGCAACACTAGGGATATAGCCAGCACCAAAATATAATGAATGTTAAATGATAGGGTCATAAAGCTTTAAGAAATGTGGTCATCTTCAGTAGTGTTCGTCAGGAAGAAGGAGGAAGGGATACCAAGGTTCTTTGATGATTTCAAATGGGGGAATGCAATAACTTATGTTGATGCCCTTTCACTTCTGCAGGCAGCCAAATATCTGGATGAGTCATAAGTTGTGAAAAGTTTCGATGCTTCAGACCTGACGTCTATATACTAGTAAGTCAAAATGGATGACAAAAGAAGACCTAAAACTGCTTTCAGCATTCGAGATGGTCTATAGAAATTTTGTATCATGCCATTCAGTCAACAATACAACAACCACTTTTGATAGGCTTATGACGCTTACTAAATAGACTGCAATGGGAAAGATGCCTAGTCTATTTGAAGTCTTGTTATTTGGCTACACTTTTGAATATCCTGCCAAGAACCTGTGCATATTAATGCATCAGATAAAAATAGCATGTGTTAAGTTTAAATCAGGGAAATGTGGACTTACGTGCAAGCAAGTGAAATTTTTTGGTCATACTGTGCAAAGAAAAAGAATCTTTACTGAACCTACAAAGATTGCAATGGTTTGGGACTTGCCTAAGCTCATGAAAAAAAAACAAGAACTCCATAGTTTCATCACTTTTGTGTTATATTACCAGTGCTTCATGGACAACTTATCCAAGATTCCCATATCATTATCCGCTCTTACTAAAGGTGGTGCACATTTCTGTTCCTAAAATGCACGTTAGTAAAAACTACAATACTGATGTATCGATCATACGACTGTGAGTTTCTTGTTGGATATTGGTGCCAGCAATAGTGGAATCAGAGCAGTGTTATAACATTTGTGGGATGGAGTGAAAAGTATAATAGCCTTAGCTGGTAATACATTCGTGGCTCCTGAATGCTGATAGTGCATAGCATAGAAAGAACTACTTGCAGTTATGATCTTTGCCAAACACTACCTGTATGGTGGAAAGTTCACTTTTTTTGTGGATCATGCATCATGGATGTGACGTATAAACCTTAAAAATCTGAAGGGGATTATTACATATTGGATAACAATGTTGCAGGATTATAACTTTGTTGTACTACATCATCTGGACCAGTAAGACAGCCACACTGATGGACTGTCTCACCATATGGTGAAGTACTGTCCATTTCTTGAATGTTCTAACTTTGGAAACGATGTTGAAGATACAGCCATTTTTGTCATAATGACGTCAGAAGGAAATTTTACTACTGACTGGATACCACAATTAATTTTTAGGAGCTCCAGCAAGAGTAATAAAATGAACAATGACTAGTATAAATACCCCATGTCCTGTAGCAAGGTGAAGCGTGGCCATATTGAAGAATGCAGTGAGGATGAAGTAACCTGTAAAACATATATGAGAAGCTATGATTGTGGGAAAATATGCTGTACCATTGGATACCAAGATGTGGTTCTCAACGTATGTTGCATCTAGAGGTCTTTAGGGCTCTGAAGTATGGCATTTTTCAAACTTGACATAATGCAAGATGTTATATGAATGTGTGCTAATTTGTGAGGTGGATTTAATGGCTGCGTTCGAGTCGGGGCATTAGTTGTTATTTTGACTTGCATTTTTGCTACTCTTTGTTGGTTATTATGCTACAGATGTCATTTTCAAAACTGTTTTCAATTTCCTTTATTGCTTTTTTATACTATGTACTCTATTTTCTGGTTATAATAATTTAAGTTCACAAGCTTGTGAGGCTGAGCAACGCATAACAATTAGCATGTATAGATTATAAATCCAATATTTGGTGGTTTGCATCCTATTGTATAAAGCACTACTCCCTCACTGCTACAAACAGATTTGTGGAGTCCCATTGAAGACTAAAATGCGCCCCACCTTTGCCAATCTCTTTGTTGGATACACCTAAAATCTTATGTTTAATTAATACTATCAGGGGCGGATTGGGATGGCTAAGCGGCCCGGGACTGGGATCACAGAGTGGCCCTGGACAGGTTTTCTGTTAAAC
>NW_013665910.1:651366-658404 GCF_000517525.1 Limulus polyphemus
GTATTTTCAGTTGTGGACTGTCCAAGGCATCTACAAACTGATCCCTCAGCAACAACTTGAGGACATCGGGTGCCACAGTTGGGTAGGCCTTGTGTGCCATACTTTCCAAATCCTGTGTCAGCTTTTGCAGGCTCTCTCCTTTAGCATGGACTCTCGTCCTAAACCTGGCCCTGTAGAGTTTGGACTGATTTTGAGTTCCATACCTGAGCTCTAGAGCATCTACCAGTGCTCTATAGTTGTGCCTGTCGTCTGCTGACAACTGTCCAAGTATTTCCAGTGGTTGTCCCTTCAAGCTCGTTGCCAGATATACTGTTTTAGCTCCTCTGTCCATCCATTCGTCTCTGCCAGGATCTCAAATTGTGCTCTATATGCTTCCCATGGTGCCTTCCCATCGAATTTCTGTGGCTTCCTTTGTACTAGATCACCCCTATTGCTGCCATTCATATCTGGGATGTGACTTCTAAAAAAATGAAGATGTCTGAATTAGGGCTTAGCTGCGGGGTCTGGAAGTGGCTTCCCGTTGTCTGAGGCTGATTAGATCGATGGCTACTGTTGCAGGTTTTCTTGCCACTGCTGTTGCCTCTCTTTTTGTTTCTTTTCTCGTTCTTCTTGTTTCTTTCCTTTTTCCTCCAACAACTGCTGTAATCTCTCTTCTTGTTTTTTTGTCGTTCTTCTTGTTTCTTTTCTTTTTCCTCCAACAACTGCTGTAATCTCTCTTCTTGTTTCTTTTGTCGTTCTTCTTGTTTCTTTTCTGGTTCTTCTTGTTTCTTTTCTTTTTCCTCCAGCAACTGCTGTAATCTCTCTTCTTGTTTATTTTGCTGTTCTTGTATTGCTGCCATCAAATCTGCTAAGCTGTAGTTTGATTTGCCACCTCTCGTTTCCATCTTCTTCTTTCTTTTAATTTTTTTTTCTATCCCGCTTCTGACACTAATTTGTTACGTCTCTGTGTTCGTTTGTTAATTTTCCGTAGAATTCTTTCCGAGATACTTCAGCGATGCAAGTCCTTTCTTAAATAAAAGTAGTTTATTCTTTCTCAGTTCAACTTTGCAATACACTTAATTTCCACAAGCACTTTAGCTTAAACACACGCCAGAATTCACAACGATTCACGCACTTTACTTAAGGCCACTACCGCGCTTGACTCAATTGTCCGTCTCTATCTGTCTGCAATTCTATTCCGATTAATTAATTTCGCTTTATCTGGCGCACTTATATACAATAATAGAGGGCGCGTAGAAAATACCAGAGTTGCCACGAACAGACATGATCCTTCTAGAATATCATGACGTGTTACTAGGGTCACGTGACTTCTACTGTCGTAACATCTGTTTTTGAATAAATTTTTTGTGTGGCCAGGGCCACATTAAAGTTTAATGTGGTTCTAGGACCAGGTAATATTTAGAAATAATAATCGTAATTTACTCTTGCCTCTATTCTGCTAGTTTTAACGAACTATCCAATTTCTTTTTCTTTTTTATTTAGGTGGCCGGCGGGGTCCCTTTATGGCCGGGGTTCTGTACTGTGTGTGGCACATTGGGAAATGATCTCTGAAAATCCAGATACACCAAATCCACACCTTTTCACATATGTACATCAGCAGTAATTTCTTGAAAGGTTTGCAAAAGATTAGTAAAACAAGATTTTCTCCTTGTGAAACCATAATGCCATCCAACGAAATTTTAACCTTTGTTAAATGGCTTTGCAAAACAACTTTAATCAGATTTTCAAAACTTTTCCGACTACTGATGTAAAACTGATAAATAATTATCGGAATCTTTTTCGTTTTCTGTGAAAAGAAGAGTAACATTAGCCAACTTCTAATCCTCTGACACTTGCCCACTATTCAAGAACTTATAAAAAAATATTAGAGCAAGTACTGTTGACCTTTCTTAGCACAAAGCTACACAGTGTGTTGTCTGCGCTTATTCTACGCGTGGAATCGAACCCCAGATTTTAACATAAGTAAACTTACCAACAGTAAGGGGCACACAGTAACTGTTATAGTGTGAACAAGACTAAGTAGTTAAATTATAATTTTTATACATTTTATTTTAGTCATTTAGAAATATAAAGTAGGGTAAGGATTAATAATGTAATATTGTTTATATATTTATTGTTAGCCCAATTATTTATTATTATAAATTTTGTTCTTGAATTAACTTTACTATATTTCAGAAGAACTGGCGACATCTCTAGTATAGTTTTTGACAGTCTTTTCCACAGATTTACACAACTGTGGATAACGAGAGTAGTTTCATGACGTTTTTCAGGAGTTACAATTTCCTCTTTTCTGAGCGGTTTATAACAATTTAATAAACATAAGTAATTGTATTACAGTATAACTATTAGTATTATTATTAGAATTCACTGTTGAACATTAAAATAAAACTAAAGCTCGTGATAACTAATTATAGACGGAAATTTTTCTGAGCAATAGAGAGGTAGGCTTACTCTTATCGTATGAATATTTTTTTAAACTAACAATGTATATGTTTATTTAATCAGTAGTTCAGTTTAATTTTACTTTGGTGTGTTTAACATTTAAGCTTTACATTTTCGTTTTCTAGCTTAACATTGAAAAGTGAATTTTCAATTGTCGGTTTGTGTCGTGGATTGCAACGTGCAAGTACTTTTATTATATAGTTTTAAAAATTATACTTAAGTTAGTTTGTTATAAATAAGTTGTACAAAAGTAGCCTAGTTTATACTTATATGGAAATTTTGAAAATTTATTTGATTAGAAATTTAGAAGATTTGTGATTTACTTTTTAAGTGTGTGTATACTCAATTACTGTACTATAGTCTGTAGCCTTTCTTACCTTATTATAATTTATACTTCATTTGATAAGTTTAGCATAATTTTAGTCTTACTGTCTTAACATAAGGATGTCAAAGGACCATTTAGACCTACAACTTTCAAGGCTGTCCCTGCATGCCAACCCCCCTAAAAAACAAACAAAGAAATTTACAATTTTAAACTCATTAAACTCTTGTAAGATGCCAACTTTCATTACTGGTAGAGGCAAATCCAACCTCACATCTGGGTTGTGAATCTCATGCATTTTGATTTGTCTCACAGTCATGCTTACCTCATAAAATCTTGTGTAAAATATGTGATGTCATGTATGCTCATAGACAATGATGTCAATTCAATTGTACTAGAAATTAATGGCTCATGCTTACAGTCTTATTAATCACCATAGCAAGAGAAATTCTATAGACTGGAGTGGATGACATCTTATATCCAGTTTACTAATAAAGAAGGAAAGACTAACTTGCTTTGTTATACCATAGCATTTTGCATTAGTAATAGTTTAGCATCAGAAATGGGAGGACCTGAGTTCTTCGAATAAAATAACTGCAGGTAAGGAAATAGACTGTGTTGCCTGGAGAAAATTCAAGGAAAAAATAAGTTGAATCTGTGATAGACACCATATTTCTACAGGAATACTGAATACAAACCAAAGAAGACTATTGTTTCTTTGTACAGATATCTGGTGTTAGGCCTCATTTAAAGTATTATGTTCAGTCCTGGGCTCCTTATTTTAAGAGGGATAGTGAGTTGTTGGAAAGAGTTCAAAAGAGCATTACTCTACTACTAGGATGATTCCTTGGATGGAGGGCTGTCATATGAGGACAGGTTACGGTCCTTAAAATGATTTTCTGTCAAGAAAAATTTTAGAAAGGATCTGATTGGAGTGTTCACAATTGTAAAGAGAATGGATAGTAGTGATATATTATCTTTTTTGTGTTTATTGGAAAGAGTGGTGAGACTAGTGGACATAGATTTGAGATTTGGCAATGTAGATGTTGTCTGGAACTTAACTTCTTAAGCAGTTTTATTTTTCAAACTGGGTGGTCAACCTTTGGAATAGATTGCATTAAGATATGATAGATGAATTGGGACTGGGAGAGTTCAAGAGAAAACTTAATGAATAGTTGATTGGTTAGAGCTAGATAATGGAATATAGGAATTTGATTAAATCAATAGGGTGGCCACAGTGTCCTGGCAGCCTAATCTGTTCCTGCCTCTACACTAAAACTATTAAATAAATAAATTTAAAAAAATCTTAAAGCCATCCCTTATCATTCATATAGTTATAAAGTTTTCTCTTAAACTCACTAAATTTACTGCCTCTACAACATCTGAAGGTAACCCATTCCAAAGGCTAACCACCCTGTTAGAAAAATAAAATTGTCTTAGTTGAAATTGACTCCTACCCTGCCAATATTTATATTTGTGTCCATTTGCCCTACTATTCTCACTGTTAAGTATGAAGAAATATGATGCATTAACACTATCAATTCCCTTTACAATTTTTTCATCTATGTCATTGATGTAAATCAAAAAGAGCATAGATCTTAAGACTGAGCCCTCAGGTACCCCACTTGTAACATTAATCCAGTTTGACTGAATTCCATTTATAACAACTTTCTGCTTTCTTTCATCCAACTACTCTTCTATCCAATTTGCTAACTTTCCACCACACCTACAGAGATAATTTTTTTCACAAGCCTTTCATGTGGCACTTTGTCAAATGCTTCCTGAAAATCCAGATACACCATATCCACACCCTTACTCTCATCTATATAAGCAGTAACCTTTGCAAAGAATGTCAAAAGTTGTGTAAGGCAAGCTTTTCCCTTAGTTAAATCATGTTGACTATTCAATAAGATTCTAAACTTTGTTAAATGGCTTTGCAAAGCATCTTTTATCAGACTTTCCAAAACTTTTTCCACAACTAATATTGCATTTTATTAAATGATTTTGTAAAGCTTTGTTTGTCAGACTCAAGATTTTTTTCCACCACAGAAGTAAAACTGACTTATAATATACAGGACAGTTCTTATTCCCCCTTTTAAAAATACGAATACCATAACTCTCCAAGCCTCTGGCACCCGCCCAGTTTCTTTTGGCCTTCCAAAAATAAAAACAAGGGGTTCACATATATATGTTCTATGACCTCATTTGATAAGGCAATGGGGAAAACTTGCATGGCTTTGATGCTTTATTTTTAATGTTTCAATCTTTCTATTTGTCACCAAAGAATTAACATCTACATGATTCAGGTCAATTCCAGTATTTCCTATTGAATGCATAGGGTCAGGAAAATTGCTAATTTCTTCTCTTTAAAAAATGGAAGATAAGAAAACATTTAAAAACTCAGCCATCTCAATAAATATCAAAAACTGTGCCATCAGCATTGTTGAACGGCCCAAATCCCATCTTAATATTTTGTTTACCTTTAACTTACTTAAAAAAAATCTTTACTGTTAGTTTTAACATTATCAACCAGCTATTTCTTATGAGTCATTTTGGATTTCCTAGTTTATTTTAACCAAATCCAAAGCTTTACGAAAATCCTACACATGTAGTTCTATATAAGACTATGAGGAACTTGGTGTAAAAGGATAAAAACGTGATGATAATAAATAATTATAGTAAAAAATAATTTATAACTAAATATATATAAGAATAGCAGTAATTGCTGATGACTAGTTTCTTTCCTGTGGTTGATGTTCATTTTTTTAACATGGTAGTTGATCTTTGGAATGGGCTTCCTTCAGATGTGGTGGAAGCAGTAAATTTAAGGAAGGTTTGATAAATTTTTGAATTATAAGGTTGTTCTTAAATGTTTTCATTTGAAGGTGTTACTTGTTACCTGGATTAGAAATGGATGTGGACTTACTCTTAGTTTGTAAAAAATATTTTTATAAGGTGCCACACAAGATATTTGAGGGTAGGGAAAGACTACATATAGTTAATTGTATAGTAGAAGGTTCGATGAGAGAAAGAAAAAAGGTTACCATGAGTGGAGTCCAATCTAAATTGACCATTGTTACTAATGGAGTGCTACGGAGGTCAGTACTTGAGCCTCTGATTTTTCTTATTTACATTAATGATATTGACAGACACATAATTAGTAAAATTTGTTAATGCCATTAAACTCTTGGGCATTTCCAGCTGTATTGAGAAAGTTGAGGTACTGAATAAATTGGATCATTTGGTAAGTTGGACAAGTACTTAGCAAATTACCTTTGATTATAGTAAGTGCAAGGTAATGCATTTTGATCACGAGTTTTATGTAGTTGGGAACCCACTTAATAGCATGACTGAAGAAAAGGATCATAAAATAGTGGTGGATAAGTTGCTCAACCCACCAAAGCAGTACTCTGTTGCTAGTAGTAAAGCCAAAACAATTTTATTGTGTATTTATAGATAAATTGATTACAAGTCAAAAGAGGTAATTAACTATTCTACAAGTCACTAGTTGAGTTTCACTTTGAATTCTGTGTGTTGTTTTGATCTCCTTATGATGTTATCCAAGAAATGGTATTAACTTATTTAAGAGGGTATAGAGGAGGACTACAAGATTGATTTTGAGGATGGAATGGTTATGTAAGAAGGATAGGTTCAAATCTCATAACTTTTCACTTAAGAAAAGAAGGGTAAGACGAGATATTATTGGACTTACAATATGATATGGGGGATCAAAAGGGTGAAGGATTGTGATTTCTTTTTGCTGTATTCTGAATACAGTAGGATGAGAGGACACAAGCTTAAGATTTGGAAAGGACAGGCTAGGCTTCACTTTAGAGAATTGTTTTTCTAACAGCGCAATTGAATTATAGAATGAGTTGCTGTTGGCAGTAGTGGAGGCCAGAACTTTATAGGAACTTAACCATTTCCAGGTGGGTTGGGTAAAAGGCCATATCATCGCGTTTGTTGACTTGCATTAAAAATTTTATTGAACCACTATTTCATAAATTTATGCCCATAAGTTTGGTATAACACTGTAGATTATAATTCCAATTTTAGTATTATACCTTACTCAATTTCTTAATTTAAAAGTATATATTAAAAAAGCACAGTTAAACATCAATTTTTGTGTGTCACATGGTATGCTGAATGCACCACTGGTTCAAATTAGATGTTTGTGATGTCAAAATACTAAGTCTATAGTTTCGTATGAATTAGGAACTCAAATTACTGATATTGACAAGCTAGAATATAAAATAAGAACCTCTTATATTTTA
>NW_013665910.1:658953-674583 GCF_000517525.1 Limulus polyphemus
GCTCCCTTATATACACTTACTTCTATATATAACATGAATAACCAATCGGAAGCTCAGAATGTCCCCTAGTGGCATTCTTAGCCATTTGAACATGTTTGGACACCATCTCTCTCTTTTGAAACAAGATTTCGAGGAAGTAGGTTGTGTCTTTAGTCTGCTCAAAATTTCATAATTTTTATAGGCTAAGATACAGCTTAGTTACTGAGCTTGATAAATTATAATGGAATTCTATGATATTGATATAGTAACTTATGATTTTTTGGTTATTCAACTACTGAAAATAACAGATAAAATATAAAGTTTTTTCTTAAGAAACGTGCATGAGAAAAACATTGCTTTAAAAACCTTAAGACTTAGTAAACAAAATTGATATTTTGCTTATGAAAGCATTGTAATGTTTACTGATAACCTGCCATAACAAGCACAAAATTGTTACGAGGTTGGTCTCAGGGACTGAGCCCATGCTGAAAGAGTTAAAAGGGGAGTGAATATTTTCCTGAAATGCAAAGGGTAGGTTTCAATTTATACTCTTCTTAAGAATAGGTATACCAAGGAGAGCCTTAAATGATCAAATTGTCCCATGTTGTCTGTATGTTATTCTCAAAAAATGTAGTATGCAATATTGATACACTTGTGGCATAGTAATAGACCTATGCATACTTATCAAGTTTTACTCTTTTAACAATTTTACACAGTTTTTAATGTACTTTTTTGCATTACTCACAAACTTTTCTATAAAGATAATGTTCATTCAAATTATTATATTTTGATTGTAATATACAAAAAGTGTGATCTATAAACAGTTATAATCAGTGTCTTAAACTAGAATTATTGTGTAAATAAAAGTTTAATTTCTTCCAAAGTTACTCAGATTAAACTTTATTTAATGTTGTGCTTTGGAACTGAATTCTATGAATAATAAAATATATATTCAAAAAGTTTTAATAATATGGCCTTAGATTACAGGATTCTCAAAGCTACCTTAGACTAGTGTTATTGATGCACACCTTTAATCCTTGTATATCTAATTGCATCTGGTTCAGTATTACTGTTTTGGCTCTTACTGCAAAATCACAATTTTATGTTATAAAATATTTGTTTGTACTGTTTCAAATGTTATTATCTATATTAGTGATTAGAATTGGAGGTTAGAGGTTAAAGTGGCTGGCAAATTTTGTAGTATTTATTATTTAAAAAAATAAAAACATCATACTTCATATGGTTTATTTGTAACTTTTAACAAATCTTTGAAGAGGGCTTGCATAATTTGTTGTATTTATACATTAAAGAAAATACTATTTCTCATCTCTTTTGGTGCTTGTCCAGTTGTTCTTTGAGTTGGTTCCATGTAGCCAGTTAATGTGTTATGGAAGAGCTTTTCAGATCAGTTTTACAGATAAATATTTTGGATATATCAAGAATGTGGGTTTATATTTCTTTATAAAGATTTCCTATTGTGGTTTACTGGTATTTTCACCCTGTCAAATGGTTATTTCATATAGCTGTGATGTAATTGTATAAATCATTATACTAAATATCATTTATGTAGTACTTAGCTGTAGTGCAGTACAGCTGCATATTATTACATCATTATGGTTTCAGAGCATGAGGTGTATAGTTGAATAACTGATACAAGAGTCATTAAATGTGTGATCAGTTCTAATTTTCTGTTTCACTTATCTGACGTATTATTTATTACCTTGAAAAACTTATAAATGTTAAGTAATAATAACCAAGTGCAGCAAAATGTGTGAACTAAAAATAAACATTTGCTGGACTGAAGTTCTTTGGGCTGAAGTAGTTATGGAATTCTAGTTTATGGTTACAGCAGAAAGAACTTTTCACAGAACCATCCTACAGCCATATGTAATTAAAACAAGTAGGTACTGTTCAAGTATAGTTTAGGCAGAAGATTAAAAATAAAATATATCTGTACATTTTTTCAGTAGGTACAAAAGTTGTGGGTCATTACCTTTAAGAATTGGTCACCATGTCTAGGCAACATAATGGTTCTGCTGGAGTAAGTGAACTAGAACATCTTCAGATGAAAGCTAATCAGGTCACGAATGAAGTAAGTGATTAGTCTGTAGCATTGTTTAAGGAAATGTGTATAATATATTTCATACAGAAAATAGCGGATGTCTTTTGAAATAATTCAATGGTAATTTTGCTAAAAATTGTGCTGATTAAATATAAAAATGTACAACCAATCTGATCCCTGGGATCAGAGTGTACATGCAATATGATTGTTTAGTGGGCCATTTAAAAGCATATTTTGTCATTTCATGTGTTATATCAATAACATTGCAGTGTGTTTGTTTTTAAGCAAAGGAGACTGACTGCAACGTATTTTGATGTGTATTTTTTCTTTCTACGATTAACTGTTAAGGAAATGCAGAGCATGACAGACATTTGGCTATTATGTATATATGAGATTGTTCATTGTTTAAGCAAATGTATATAATATAGTTTATACAGAAATGGTTTATTGCTTAAGCAAATCTGTATGATTTAGTTTATACAAAACTGGTTCATTAAGTAAAGCTGCTTTAAGAATTGTTGTTGAATTATTCATAACTATAGTGAAATAATTTAAAAAAAATGTTCAGTGACTAAGACCATATCATTTGTACCTAAGTAGGAAACAAAATCTACATATACTGATCACAGTTTTGTAATAACAGATTAAAGACTTGTAAAAATAGGTAAGCTAAAGTTTTAAATAAAAATATTTCTGCATTAAAACTTGTATACTTGAGACTGATTGCACCAGTGATCAGACATTGTACCTATTCTAAAAAATATTTTCTTACTGTAAAATTTGTCATTTGTAATAAAATGCTTATAATCAGTAAGAAAATTCAAAATGAAACACTTTTTAAAGGTATTACATTACATACTACACTATAGTCATTAAAAACATTTTGTAAATGTTTATCAATTATGTTTTTGATAAACTTTGAAGTTTGACTTTGATTCAGTTTTACAATATAAACGGTGTAGTTGCACAACTAGCATATGTACCTGTGCATTGCACTTTGATAGGTTTATAAAAATTGATTTTTCCAAAATATGTTAGAGGCAATTGAAAGTGTCCACTGGGCTTGATTATTTAAATAACATTTTATTTTATATGTTAGTTTTTTTTTATCAAAAAGCAATAAGTATCAAGTAATTTAGAAAAATCTCACCTAATATAAGTGTGCATCTTGAAAGCACATATAAAGAATGTGCAAAATAAGAAATCTCTCAAATGATTGATGGCAGTTGAAAACGATGAAACTGTAGTATTAATGTTTGACCAGTTACGAATATAAATAGTGTTTCTGTTTGTCTTAAATATGCTAGTAATGATTGAAAGTACATATACTGTATCTATATTTCATGTAATGAAAGAGGAAACTGCACAAATCCCATCAGTGCCTCTAGTGGCCACCATCACTATAGGCATCTATATTTAGATAACCTGGAGCTATAAAATTATGAATTTTAGAAGAAATATAACTTCTTCCTGACACATTCCAAATCCTTCCTAGTTGATTAAACCTTATTTTAACACATCCAAATGCAAAAGCCTAAGAGGAGGTCGAGAACAAATACTCAAACAATATTTCTCCAAACATAGTAGGATATTTGGAACTACATAGTTTTCTAATGGATCATTATCTAGGGGGAATGTGCTTAGATGTTTATTTTGATAAATTATTTATCAGCATAATAAAATGTCAGACCGTTAAGGCTTAGTGATGCTATATTATAAAATGTATCATATTGGAAGCAGCATATATGAATCAGCTGTTTAATGATTCAGTTTTTGTTTTGTGGCATTATTTGTTTTAGGTAAATAAATAATGGTATTCTGTGAAAATACTGAGGGGTAGTTTTGCTTCATTTGTAATATTTATCTGTTGTAAGTTCCACACCATGTTTTTTCTGTTTAGTAGTATGTGTGATTGATGTTGGTATCCATTGATTGACAACAATATATTTTATAACTATTCAAGCAAATATATAATGATTGGAAAAAGAAATTTTAAAAATAAATGATGAATTTATTGTTATATGTAAATACATTTACATAAGTAAATTTTGTTTGATTATTATGAATGTGGTGGTTATGTTAAGAATCAAAAGGAATCTTTTATGAGTAAAAATATAGAGCTTAATGAATGTATATGAGTGTACATAAACACACAGTCTCATACCTGCTATGTTGTTTAAGTTGCACGTATGAATTTATCTCAATATCCTGGAACTTTTATTTTTCACATATAATTTGTACAGTCTTCCATAAACATTCATTACTAGTTGCAACTTGTGAATGGACGAGTCTTCTAGTAATTTATGAAAATACTTTGCAGTATTATTAAAATAATAATTTAACACAAAAGTAAGGTATCAAAGAGAGAATTTTCAAAACTAATGTAATTCATGATTGCTGGTTTTCATTTTTGTTACAGTTGCTGCTATACATTTATTTACTTGTAGTAATATTTTTGTACATTTACACAGGTAAATATCTTTATTGTCATAAACAGTCTAAAAGATAATTGTTTAATTTTATAATTTTACTTTCCCTTTGTATGATTTCAGTTTTAGTGCTTTTGATATCTTTTTTTTTTTTAAACAAAATTTTCTACTTTGTCCTTCAAACTAGCTTATTTTTCTTTGTAGTTTCCACACGAGTTATTATATACAAGTAAAGAAAAAACTTTTCAAAAATGGTAGTAAATGTACAGATGGCTAATATCAATCCTTCAAAAATAATGCAAACAAGATAGTAGGAATGGTATTTAGATCATCCCTACATAATAGCAGAGGTACAGTGTAGTAGAATGTTAACAGACAAAAATAGGATAAATGAAACTCAGTTGTGATTGAATAGTTATATATATTGTTATATGTTAATTCATGATTGTGCTATCATGTAGGGATGATGCAAATGCCATCCCTACTATTTCATTTGCATTGTTGTTCAAGGATTGATATTAGCTATTCCTACATTTTGCTTCCTTTTTTTTTCACTTATTTGCTTGTTTATTTTTAATGCAGTGTTTCAATGGACACAGGAAAATTGTATTTATAACCCAGTTCTAAATACAGTTAGGTTCTAACTATAATATTGTTTATCTATTATTGGTTAGTAATTTTTGTTTCACCCTGTACTTAAGCTTTTTAAGAACACCACATATTTGTAAGAAAGCTAACTTCAAGGGGTAATGATAACATTGTTTACCTAAGAAATATGATTTTTTTAGATTACTACTAATTATTAATAATACTTATAAAAGTGGATACTCCATTTGAAACTATGTCACCTCAGTGAAATTGGTTGACATCACTGTTTTGGTTTTTGAGTTATCATGTAATAAAAAAGAAGCAGAAGAAATAAGAAGAAATTCAAACTTTTTGCCATTAAAATTTTCAGACACTTCCAGAACTTGTGACTCAGTCATTACACAGATATTGTTATAAAAGGAAACACTGTAAAGTATTGTAAAGTTCTGATGACATATTGAGGAGATATTTAAAATACCATTTTGATGAACAATCCAAGCCATGCATACTGAACAATTACTTTTAAATGGACTTTGATACTTTCTGTCCAGTGAGAATTTTATGTCATACATGTATAGTACACATGTTTGCTAAAGCTGTAGTTTTGTAACTTCAGAATTTGTTGAACACAAAATAGATATATAATAAACCTTTCATTTGAAATTTGTATGCTTTTATTAGCCCTTTGGTCTTTGTTATTAAATTTTGTTGACTAACCCAAATTAAATCCTTCAAAAAATGTGTTAAACCAGTCACAAGGAACAAAGATAAACTGTAGTTTTCCTGTATTGTTATACATTATTGTCCCTAATGCTATTGTGATACATTTTCCCTGATGCATGAACCCAAGCCTTTCTTCATGATATTAAAGTACCAGCTTTAATATACTATTATAATGTTCTTTTGTTAGTGTGTTCTTTTAAGTTATTAGATGAAAATAATTGGAAGTTCAGTACACACAAACTATAACAAATTTGTTTATTTACTCCTTTAATATTTCTACTAGCTCGAACACTTGTATAATGTTGTAAATTGTTGTATACCTATATTACAAATTACAAATGAACTTAATTAAACAAAATAACTTGATAAGCATGATTATTAACACTGATTCAAATACATAAGCACACTGATTCACTGTACAAGCTTACATACTTATTATCTTCACAATAATCTCCTGTTAACAGTCAGTTCTCTTTTTAACCAACCTCTCTCAGATTCACTGAATGTTGTATTTATAATCTACATTTGTTCTAGATATTTCAAGGACTTGCTTGATCTTAATGTTATCCTCCCTCTAACTAACCTTTAAATTACAAAATTAAAAACATAGCTTATAACACTGCCGTTTTCTGGATTATGAGGTCTCTTGGGCAATCCTAATACAAAAAATAAGACTACACTAAATTGTCCACTCACCAAGTTTGGTTGTTTTCTCTTCCAAGGCCCATGGTATACAGATGGGTTGGCATCTTGTCCTTTCTTATCACTGGTTTCCCTGTTGCTGGGAGAGTTCTTCATGGGTAAGTGATCAGGTGAATCCACTGGTGGCTCCAACTTTGATGATACTCTAGAAATATTCTTAACAGGAACTCCAGGCTCCTTTTCAGCAGGCTTAGTTTCTGCTGACAAGTTCTTCTGTGGAGTTACCCAATTGGCCATTTTCTCACCAATGTACTTCCAAACATGATCATGAAAGGTGACCTTTGGCTTTGATTGCTTATCCTTCTGGATTTGTAAACCATAACATTGATTGTTCTTTTCAGTTCAGCATTTGGATGACCTTTGGCTTGGATTTTCTGTCCCTCTGGATTCTGTAAACCCTAACATTGATTGTTCTTTTCAGTTCAGCATTTGGCTTTTCCCAGCATCTGCTTAACTTTGGAGTTTGTCCTTACAAAATGACACCTCACCTTTGCTTCTTTCCTCTTGAGTTTGCACATTCCGGCAAGAGATTTGCAAGCCACTAACCTTGTGAAAACTCCCATTTAATGAAAGCATTAATTTGTGCCACTGCTTGATGATGTCATTATTCATCAGAACCCTCCACCAATAGGAGTGCAGCACACCTTTATGTGCAATGGCTTCCTCTACTTTTGATAGTCTTACCTCCACCAAAGTGAATGACATGGATGCAGAGCAACTGGAGCAGGAAAAGAAAACTAGCAAAATCACCCTCATCTCAAACATACAGAAAAGTCTGAATATGTATTGAATTGAGGAACCAGCTATAAAAAATGGTGTGGAAGGTGAAATCTATTGAAGTGGTGTAGAGTGAGACACCAAAATCAGAAGGTGCTGGTAAAAAAGAGTCCAAATTGTCTTCTTCCTCAGCAACATTGTCAGGTTGAATAGGAGAAGAAATCACTTGGTAACCGTATGAACCTGGCTCTCTGCAAATTAAGGCCTGTAACTCCTCTGCAGATAAAGTCAAACCCGATTCCTGGGTAGTCATTTCAGTATCATTGTCGACTGTAACAGGAACTACCATAGTCAATACGTTGAATCTCAAATTCATACGAAATTCTTATATAATTTGGTAACAAGAAACAAATGCAAGAAAAATATCATTGAAACAATTGAATGCAAACACAGTAAAAGAAAACTGTTTAAAAATTGAAATGGCAAATAAGCACAATCATAAACAGTAGCCACATGCAAAAAAACATGTGTCTAAACAAAGTTGTGCGAATCAAGAAAGTGAAGATTGAACAGGAATAGCAGAGGGACCAGTATAGGTGGTGCAATACTATTGGTGGAGAATAGTCATATGATATGTTATGTTCAATAGTAGCACAAAATTGGTGAAGTATATAGACTGATATGCTCAATGAAACATTTTTAGCAATGTTTAGAGGACAGAAAGATCGAGGTAGCTTTATGTTAAGAGGTGGTAAGTACCTATTGGAAATACATTTTTAGTTTAAGAAAATGCTAACATTCATGCCTATGAATCCTTATTGATTTCCTTGGTGCTGCAGTGCACTGACATATTTTTGAGTTTCCTAAGATTTTCAATTTTTTCTAAAATTTTAAAACTTGAATTTTTACTTTATTGAATTTATCAAACTCAACATGAATTCAAAATTTAATATGAATATTTCTAAAGCTGCTGTGAGTGAAGAATGTCTGCACACAGAACAAATTAACACCATTTCTGCTGGAAGTTTTTTTTCCTGTGTAAGACATGACAGCCATCTTCCATTGTGTGGTGAGTTCATTACACAGCCAGGACTCTCTGTTCCTGTTCCTTCTACTCACTTTCCTAACCTGTTTTCGTGCCTGAAACTGATGAAGACGAAGTTGAGCACCATTTTCCACATCTAGATTTGCATTGTGAACTACTCTACATAATAAATGACACCCTCAGACTTTCTTCACCTGATTTCTTAGGAATGTAGAATTATTTTTCTTAATCCATTGACTCTTCTTGTTTCCTTTTACATAAGCCTTTCCTTGTGATTTCTTTATATTTCCCTCACATGTTATATTGGTACCTGCTACTTCTTTTCATGCTCGCTTTCTCTTTCTAATGGTTTTATGCCTCTTGCTCCTTGCCTACTGTCTCTTTTGTTCTCTTTTTTAGTCATTTGTATTTTCAATTCCTGGACTCCCAGCCTTTGGATTCACCTTCACCAGTTTGGAGGTAAAATTCATTGCCTGCTATTTCCCTTATTAGAGGTCATCCTTCCCATCTTTGTGACTTCCTTAATACTCTTCCTCGGTACATCTCCTCCCTTCACTTTATATTGGTAGCCCTTCTCTGTCCTGCTCATGACCTTTCTCGGGAGTTTACATCTCCTTTTTTGCTTCTCTGGTCCATTCCACTTCTTCTACCATTTCTCTTCTTCTCTGGTTTTGGAACCTCTCATTCATCTCCCTTCCACCTTTCTCCAGGACCTTTGTTTTATCCCTTCTCTTTCACCAGAGGATTTTGGTGGTGTCCCTGATTCCCTGATATCACAAGCTTTTTTTAGCTGCTTGCCATCAATCTTCCTTCACATCTCTGATTTTCCCAATTGTCTCAACCTCAACCCACTAGTTCTGTATCTTGTCCTAGCCCTTTTCCCACTCCCTGTCCTTTGTTTTGTATACTGTCCTCCACTTCTTGTCCCACTTTTATCTGATGTCTTACATGACAGCCTAATTGCTGGTGATCACCTGGGCGTTTTCTTCCTTTCTAATCATGAGTCCCAGCTGGTTTCCTTTCACCTCCCATCTGATCCTGCATAGCTTCAATGTCTTGGGGAGGTGATGCTGGAACTGTGAGAGAATTAATCCATCATATAGGGTCACAGCTCCTCTGGATGTTCAGTCTCACCTTTGTGTTTTACCCCTAGAGATCAGAGATTGGCATCTGATTATCAATCTCACTTCCCTCTATCATCATATCACACAATATTTGATGGTGAATTTCTCTCTCCATTGGTAATTTCAGCTAAGCCTATCTGTGACCAAAGTCTGTGTTTTGGATACCTTTCTCCACATCCCAATCAGCCTGTCCTTATGACATTTTCTTCTATTCATCCACCTGCATCACCTTTCCAGTTCTGTGCTTTTCTATTTGGTATTACGTCTGCCTTTGCATGACTTCTTCACATTCAGAGTCAGTGATCCAGTTTTGTTGAAAGAAGCTTCTCCTCACCTGTTCCCATATATAATCCTTCCAACTTCCCTTCCTCTTTATGACTCTGATCATTTGGGGTGCCCCATAAGTTTCTTAGTCCTTCCTCACCCTGACCCTGGTTGACATTCAACTGATAATTCCTTTCTACTCATCTTGGCTGTGCCCAGCCTTCGTTCATTTGCATACTAGACCTTCAATGTTTAATCACCAATTTTTACCCCTTATATTTACTTGTTACAATTGAGATAATTTCTCCTTTGGAGACCATGATTTCTCTGAAACCTCTCCTTCTACTTGCCTCACACATATGCGTCCTCTACAGTGGATGTTGCATGATCAATGGAACTTTTTCAACATCACAAATCCACCTCCCTCCTCCTCTTCTGGAGACTAGAGCTCTCTACCACCACCTCCGGTGTTCCATTACCTCATTCCAGTCTGGATCTTCACCTATTTGTGGATGCTTCTCTTTCATGGTGGGAGCATCAATGAATGATGATCTGATTTCAGGTTCTTGGTCCCTGGAGGAGTGTTCTCCACTTACTACACCTTAAGCCTTCATTAGTTTTGATCCATTTGGTCAGATTCACTGTCTTGTCTCATGTCAACTGCCATGGGGACATATTCTAAGCCCTATGGTATCTGCCTTTGTGCCCATTCCATTCAGGTGAGTTACATAACTGGTCTTGTTCCAGGTTCATTCTACTCATGAAATGGTCCCTTCACTCCAACATCCTCCACTGATTTGCTCTCAGCTTACTACTACTTAAATAAATGCTTTTGTCACACCACTTAAGACCAGTCTCTTTGGTCTCCTATATCTCATCACTCAGCCCTGGCTGTCTTATGCCCTCAGTCAGGTCTGGTGCCATCTTTTTCTGCAGGCCTTTCATCCCCTCTCCCTCCTCTGATCCAGAACAACCCTCACTGGTGATACCAACCATGGTTTCCATCATCCATCTTCTCTTGTTCAAGACCCCTTCTTTTTCCCTACATACCATCCATGCAGTGACGTAAATTCACAGGTTTTCACATGAGATTAGGTGTGAGTTTTCATAAGCCTGGAAGCTTGCAGTAGCGTAAATTCACAAGTTTTCACGTGAGGTTAGGTGTGAATTTTCATAAGCCTGGAAGCTTGCAAATCTCTTTGACAGAGCCCAGAAACACAAGAGGAAAGAAGCTATCTGTGTATAGAGGTGAGTATCTATTGGAAATACATTTTCAGGCAAGGAAAATGTTAACTTTCTTGCAGCAGGGATTGTACAACTCTATTATCTCACCTCAATGAAATCCACTCTTATCAGCATTAACCCTTTCACAATGATATTCCTTTTAAATGCTTTTCTGTGCAAGTCAATGTGTTGCATTCAAAAATTAATTAAACACCTTTAATATCAATATATGTGAATGAAATTAATATTATAATGTGTGATATGATTTGGGGTTTTATTTTATCCAAGTTTTAAGTTCTTCATTTCAAAATAAACCTTTAAAAAATGATTTAAAACTGCACATGTATTGTCACATGACCAATGAGCTATGAAAATTCTCTATATTGACACTCTGTATCTTCAGTAATACAACAGTAGTACTGTAGAGGTCTATCTAAATGATGAGATGCTTAGATAACCTTTTGACTCATTCATGTCAAAGACTGAACAAAATAGAGTTGAAACAAGCAATAATTTTTTTCAACCCCTGACAGCTACCATGCCCACCTTCAACATATTTGTTTGAATTTTATAGCCTCCATGTAGATGTGTACATAACACGTGTAAAAACATTAGAAAGAGGTCATTTTATACTTATTCATGGACTTCATCTTTATCGGGATTCGGTCCATGTTTAGGACCAGGGGATGGTTGAGTTCAGCATTTATACTATAAACTAACAAGGATTAATTTGAAATTGGTGTGCAGTTGTCATCATGGATTATATGAAATTGACTATAGTATGGTTGGATGCTTGATAGACTATAACACTTAAGGTTGTTTTTTACCTAAATGTGTTATAGTTAGAGGTACAATTTTAATTGTATTTACATCTTACTATTATATTTTACATAAATATGCATTAAAAAGGTTTAAACATTTTTTAAATGTACATCATACTTTGCTTTTGTACTAAGGCTTAAGATTTTTCACATTGAACAAAAATTTTGCCAAAGGGCTGCACATGTCTCTGAAAGAAACTGTAATATGCCTTAAGAACACCATTAACTTGTGGCAAATGAATAATAAGTGGTAAAGGACAAGAAAGGAAAATAAAATATAAAAAATTAATTTATTGTGGAAAGGAAGAAGAGATAAAATTATGCATTTCACAAAAGGAAAATCTTTAAAGATATTCTACAAAAAAATTAAAAGCTATGTATATTTTTTTATATTTCCTGATTTTAATTTTTTCATTGCATTGTGCATTGATGATAATAGCTAGTCAGTGATATGGTAAAGAAAATGAAAAATAAATATAAAAGTTTACGTTAAATAAATTTTTGATATCCTTTTAGAAGGTTCTATAGATTATGCAAATAAAATATGAAACTATAAGATGAAGAAAAGTATTTTTATACTTAAAATGAAAATCACCTTGCACTAGATTTGTTGATAGTTTGAATATGACTGACTACAAGAGAAAAATAACATATATTTAGTAAAAACACTCAATTATAAAATCATCATTATTTATGTACAAGATTTATGAATTTTTAACAAAATCTTACCAATTTTTGAGAGGATACATTAAGAAATCTCAGAGTTACTGCATGTATTGTTGTACAAGTGAAATTCGCAACTGGATTTCTGCAAATTACACAAGCCTGCTGTGAAAGGGTTAACATCATAATGACTTCTCATTTTATCTCTAGCTGGTTTAAGTCTTTCCCATGTAAAGTCATGTATGTCATTGATGGTCTTCCATAATCTCTACATATCTTGTGTAAGACTCTTTTGAGTGACTTCTCCAGACGAGAGTACAAAAGGTTCAAAGGTTCTCTCCCAGACATCAGTGATAATGGTTTATTGCTAGTAGCTTTGTTTGCTGTACGGTAACTCATCAGTAACAATTGAAGATTTTTCTCATATTGTCTGATGTTCATCCATATATATGACTAATTGATTTAACAGTGTGCAGTTGTATCTTTCCAACATGCCCAAGGATACAACACCTCTTTACAAACAAGTCTGATTTAAAGTTTTGTTCTTGATTCAGATGGAGCTCCACCAGAACACCAATTCTTGACTAGTTTACTCATAATTTTCTGTTTCCTGGTTAGAAAAAGTATGTGCTTCTGGACATTTGGTTAGATAGATACAACTATGGTGTATCTGTTTACACTGTTACTCTGTGGCAGAGGATCAAGTACAGCAACAGCAACTTTCTCCAGTGTTCCAACACAATACTGCTGTAGCTGTCCATAATTTTTCTTTCATGGACCTTTCTGTTTGCAGCAGTGTTTACTTTCTACACCAATTCTTTGCAGACCCCCAAGGTCTCAATCCAGTAGAAAAATTCTCCTACTTGATCCAGTATCATCTTAATTCCCAAGCGTTCAACCATTGACAGGTTGTTGCGATGATGGAGTGGTTCATTAATTCATAGTCTTCAGGACAATGTGTCAACATTTCATTGGTGCCATCTAGGACAGTGAATGATGTCCTGGAGTTTTTAGAACCATCTAGCTATTTGTTCTTCTTGCCAGTATCCACTCATAAGATCCAATGTTGAGAACTTTTTCAATGCAGATAAAGCATCCATGGTAAAGTAAGTGGATAGGCAACTGTCTTTGTGATTTCATTCACCTTCTGGTAGTCCATGTAACACCTTGTAGATTCACCCTTCTTCTTCACAAGTACAGTAGGTGATTCCAATAGACTAGTACGTGATTCTATCACTCCTTGTTCCCTCATGACTTTATCTCATTAAAAGCCTCAAACTGTCTTACAGGTGGAAGTTATCTAATTAACTGATGTAGAGGGCTGCATCTCCTGTGTCAGTCATGTAAGATGTTTTACTTGTTTGGCATAAGTCGTGAGCTCTGTTAGAGAATGTGTTTGATATTCTGAGATGTGTAACTGCTGGCACTGATCGGTTGTAAGACTTCCACAGATCTTATCGTACTCTTGTAAGTGAGATAGTAAACTGTCCTTATTTGTGGATTTGAAATCAAATTTCCTACATTTGGCTTCATAGGTGACTGTTTGTAATGTCCTTTGATGTGAAAGAATTACCTGTAAAGCTTCACATCTTGCAATGTTCCATCCAGGTTTGGTTTATTGTGTCCATGGCTCTTGTGATGACACCTTTATTCTTCAAACCCATGAAAGTTCTTCCAACCATTAAACCCTCAGGAAATGCTGGGTGTTTGGCTCTATTATGCTTCAGTCACTAGATGTAAATTTATTCCTAGTAGATCCTGGTATGAGTAACTCATTTCTCAGTGGTAAAATGACTGCTCTCCTTGTAGTCATGGAAAGTTTAGTCTCTGGTGTAGTAATTGTCATTTAGGGCAGAGGGATTTCCTGGTCATAGAATGTGAAGCTATTTGAAACTAGCCTATCATTATATCTATGTATCCATATGAAATCAGTTCCCAATATGTATTATTCCTTGATGACAAATATCCACACATCATGAGTCATAGAAAAGTTTTTTACAGTAAGAATAACTTCTAATTTTCCAGTTGCTGGAAGTTTATGTCACTTGCTGATTGCATCACTTTTCCTTCTTTCATTACCAAATCAGCTTGAAATATTGTAGCTGTAGAACCTGTGTCAATAAACATACTGCAAAGGTTCTCATCAATAGACCCGTTTCTTTAAATAATGAACTTTTTATTTCATTGGAGGCAGATAGGGTATTTTAATGTGAACTTTGTCTCTTAAGTACAGCTATTTTCTCTTTCCTGATGTCTGGTTTGTCCTTAATTGTTCCTTCTTGTTTGGCTTGAAGGCTCATCCTTGGAGTAGTTTATCCTTGTTGTCTTAACAACTGTTGTTTACTCTTGTCTGTAATGGCCAGGTTTCCTACACCTATAACAGTTCCCAATCTTTCTGGTATCCTTTTGGGGGGGGGGTCTGTTTCTCTACCAGCATTTGTCTACAATTCTTAGCAATATGTTCTTTCAAGTTACACTTATTGTCTTGTGGTATATACCTTCATTTCTGTGCCACTTGTTGTCTAACTAATCTATTTAGTTCTTCTAGGCAATTGTCAGTGTGATCTGATGTTTTAACATTACTCAGTCTGATGATCCCATAATGTTTAGATGGTTTCTTTAGTTGTTTATTTGGAACCTCAATAAATTATAATTCTATTACCAACTGAAGATCTTCTTTTTAAGGAGGTACACCTGCTTTGCTTCAGTCTAATTCTCATGTCCTCATCTGTTATGGTGTATATAAATTGTTCACATGCCAGCAACTCCAACATTTCATGAGGAGTGTCTGGGTAAGATAATTGGACAGTTCTTTCCACATCTTCCTGGCGTGGCATGGCCTGGTGGTTGGGGCACTCATCTCGTAATCTGCTAGTCATAGGTTCAAATCCCCATCACCAAACATGCTCACCCTTTTAGCTGTGGGGGCATTATAATGTGACAATCAATTTCACTATTTGTTGGTAAAAGAGTTGCCCAAGGGTTGGTAGTGGGTGGTGTTGACTAGCTGCCTTCTCTCTAATCTGTCACTGCTAAATTAGAGACAGCTAGTGCAGATAGCCCTCAAGTAGCTTAGCATGAAGTTCAAAACAAACAAACTAAATCGTCCATAAGTTCAGGTAAGGTATTTTCTTTCATCTGTATCCTATTCTTGAACTTTGTTCTGGATTCTGCTTTGTGGTTTGATACTTTGAACTTGTTAGATAAAATTGCTACAGATACTTGATAGTTGTTGGGACTCTCAGATGAAAGTTTATTTAATGGGCAGCATATAATAACTAGACAGAAG
>NW_013665910.1:675287-678055 GCF_000517525.1 Limulus polyphemus
TGTGTGTGTGTGTGTGTTGATCGCCTTGTCGGGAAGGGGAGCCGGGTTTTTTTTTTGTTTTTTTTTTCCATTTCTAAGGTTGTAACTATAGTATTGACGGAAAAACACTACGTTAGTAGTTGTCAGAACTTAGAGATGAAACAAAGAAGAATATATTACAGTACGCCAATCAGACTGACAGCGAGAAAATTTAGTTATTCATATAGAACATCATCCGTCCAAAACTTTATTAAAGCGTGAGAATCGAGGTTAAAGTATATAATAACTTTGGAATGTCAATTGTCTGTGTGTGTTCTACTTGGCAATTTTATTTCTTCTGTCTTATCTGTATCGGGCTTTATGTCTTTGTAGACCTGGGAGGTTCAGGTACATTTGACCTCTTCCTCCCCCTACGTACATGGTGGATGATTGCAGAAGAATATTAATTTAATTAATACAAGGGGATTAAAAGTTTTGCTAGTCCGCGCAATTACTCTGACCTCTTTCAAAGCCACGCTCATGTAGGTAATTATAGTAATACTAGCGTAAAAGCCAGTCAAGTATGACGGGAAACAACTAGAAACAAATACGCAAAAGAAATAAATATAAAACTTCCTTTCCCAAGAACATGGTACATATTGGTGCCTTTGGATAAAAGATTAAAACGTGATGACCATGTGATTGTATACACACCTGTTCTTCTGAGGAAAAGTCGTTCTCTTCCCTACAGATAATTCGTATCTTCAGTCTGTTTGAACAAAGGCTTTTTCGTTATAATTCCCAAGCATATATTTGTGCTAATTTTTGACTTATTTTTCACAGGGGTCTTCCCGGTTTTCTTATTGTGCTCCGACCTAGCTTGACGTCATAATGATGTGGTATCACACACACAACGTCATGCCTGAGCTGGTCCTGGGAACTCCCCCTTGATAGGCTTTTATATAGCACAAAAGGTGCCGAAATTTAGGAGATATTTATGCCTGTGTTAGCGATTAGATTCAACTAAAATGGGAACGGGCAATAAAAAGAAGTACTATAGGAGAAAAAGTAGAATTCCATTAATGTAACTCGTAAAATTCGGAGAAATCGAGCGTGACCAACTGACTGACCGGCCGACCGACACTTGGCTTTTTATATATGTTGAATATGCTATCTCTTCACTCGTTAATGCAAAGTTCTACACTTCGCGAAAATAATGTTTACAATCTTAGTTAACTTTAAATTTCCTGGAGAGCATTTTACGTAAATAGCCTTTTTAATGCCGTCGCAGTAACTTAACATTAATGATAAGTGAGAAGTCCAGCATTAGGTGGCCTTAATTTACGTTTACTTCTAATGTATATATTAACTGGGGAGAGGTGCATAGGGTTATCTTCATCATGTATGCAGTTACGATCTAGTTCACATAATAATTCGTTTTTGCGCCAATTTTTCGCGAACTAATTTAGCGAGCTATGTAGGAGTCTATCAGTTAGTATTCCTATGTTAGCTTATTTCTTCGGTGGTCTTTGACTCTTGTTTTAAAACACACGTTTTTTATTGATTTTCTGCCCAATGCAGTATGACGTTCACATTCAGCATGCGCTTGCGTGACATTTTACATCTATCAATAGAGGAAGAAAAACATTGATAAAGATACTTAGGTCAACGAAGCATTTATAATACAGTGAGGTGGCGTGTATGTAATTCGCTGCTTACCTGTAATATGCGTATATTTCTTTAATGTGCAAAGCAATGGTGTTTATTTTCTGCTGTTATGTTAAACTTATATTAAAGTTTTTCTTCATTACCCATTCAAGTCGTCTCCAGCCATCAATGGTGTTTATGTTTCACTTAAGTATAATATTTTGTGTTTAAAGACGTTCACAAATTTTCCAGACACTTATTTTGATGCAAAGTATTTAAAGTGAATACCTATATACATGAAGTAGAATAAATCTCATCCACAATAACATTTCGCAAGTGAGGCTTCACAGCAAAGCGAGTATTCTGGTGTCACGAAGATGGGCGGTTGTTCGAAATGTTCGAAAAACGGTATCTGAGTTTAGCTGGCTTGTATTATGATTAACTTTTTATGTAAGCTGAAGTAGTGGTTTGAAACTTGAGAATGGATTCTGAAAATACTTAACAGAGAACATCCTATAGGATTGCTGTTATAGGACTTAACAGAGATTCTACAGGATTTGGTTACAAAAGTGTTAACCGATGACATGTTACAGGAGTGTTAGTTACAAGATTGTTAACGAAGACATCCTATAGGAGTGTTTTATTAAAAAAAGTTCACCAAGGACATTATGCAGGGATATTGGTTCCATATTGTTAACCGAGAACATTCTACAGTGGTGTTGGTTAGAAGACTGTTAACCGAGAACATTCTATCGGGATGTTGGTTACAAGATTGTTAACCGAGAACATTCTATCGGGATGTTGGTTACAAGATTGTTAACCGAGAACATTCTATCGAGATGTTGGTTACAAGACTTAAACGAGGGCATTCTTCAGACATATTCTGACTCGGATGATAAAGGTTGCGTGTATAGGTTACTTCTTAGCTATTGTATAGTCTTCAAAATTATTAGCGATATGTATGTCATTGCGATGACATCAGGTATATAATACTATATATATAGAAGCTTTTGTGAATGTAATATATATATATAATAAAAAAATATTAAAGTACATACCAAATAAGATAAGGTGAAGTTTCACTTCAAATATAAGCAGTCTTCCTTGCCTTATATGCCCTCTCCAGTTTTACTGCAAACGTATGTATATATAAGTTTAACATG
>NW_013665910.1:678821-705088 GCF_000517525.1 Limulus polyphemus
GTCATTTAGACGGTGTTCTTTCAGTTATTTTAAGCTCTCTTTGTCATCAGTTAGACGGTGTTCTTTCAGTTATTTTAATCTACCTCTATCGTCATTTAGACGGTGTTCTTTCAGTTATTTTAAGCTCTCTTTGTCATCAGTTAGACGGTGTTCTTTCAGTTATTTTAATCTACCTCTATCGTCATTTAGACGGTGTTCTTTCAGTTATTTTAAGCTATCTCTGTCATCAGTTAGACGGTGTTCTTTCAGTTATTTTAATCTACCTCTATCATCATTTAGACGGTGTTCTTTCAGTTATTTTAATCTACCTCTGTCGTCATTTAGACGGTGTTCTTTCAGTTATTTTAATCTACCTCTATCGTCATTTAGACGGTGTTCTTTCAGTTATTTTGAGTTATCTCTGTTGTCAGTTAGATTATCTTATTTCAGTTATTTCGGATTATTTGTATCACCAGTTAGAATATGTTCTTTCGATTGTCGTGAGCTATATTCTTATCATCAGTTAGTCTAGGTTATTCCCATAATATTGAAGTGCCCGTTCTCTCTATTAGACGAATTTGTTTTATTTGTCTTAAGTTAATTGTCATCACCAATTGAATGTTTTTTCATGTACCTTTGAGTTTCTTGTGTTTTCAAACGAGATTTTTTTCGTGATAATGACATGCATGTGTAGATAGATGCACGAGTTCCATTTTAAACATGTAAGTGTACCTAAAACGTTTACTGCATTTGTCAGGAGATGCAGAATTCCTCCAGTTCTTTAAGTAATTGATAAATGAATATTTGTATTATAGAGGAGCTAATTAAACGAGTTCTGTTTCTTACACTTTTTTCAGGGAGATCTTGAAGATACCTTTGATGTTAACATGTGCAATTTTTTTTTTCAACTGTAGTAAAGTCACAAGGGTACGTGTATTCATTGTTAATGTATTTAATAAAATTTATCGATGGGAAAGTAATAACGTTTTTTTGTTTTGTTTTTTGCCGAACCTTTTATCGATACACTATAAAAGGCTAGAACATGACCAGCAAAGGAGTTTTCTTGGATAATTTTTGCAATTAGTTCTTTTCAATAGAATAATAATAAATAGCAAACAAATAAACTACTTACTGGCGGATGTCTCCGGATCTTAGTTTTAGAACCTATTTTTAGATACTTGCTTTTAATCTAAAGAATGAAACGCTACAATTAATCTAAAGATGTCTTGGTTACGTTGTGAATTATTTGACTGACAAAGTCAACTACATTACTTCTCTCCACCCCTATTCCAAATAGCAAATTCGTTGACGTTAAAATTGTCTTCCAGAACTCAAAATTTCCCCCTCCCACCAATTAACAGGGATGCGATATATTTTTTAGAAATTAAGCAGTGTGAAAAATAGGTTTGAAACAGGTAAGTACGATACTTGTATAGAAAGGCACATTGTGCTAACACAGTAGTAAAATAACAAACAACGATTTCTAAGTATAATGATATTTAATGTAGAAAAAATACAACATGTTTTGGTTGTATCTTGGTGTGAAGAAGTCAGACAGTGAAGCCAAGGTACTGTCGAAATATGTAGTATGTCTTCTACAGTAAGTAACATTGTGCCTACAAATCGTTTTTTGTTGATAACTACGAAGTTTTCGGAGTTTAGGGAAATACAAGTGCTACCTATATTACCATCGTTATAGGTGTAAATAATGTGTCGTTCTAAAGTTAAAGTATACTTCAGCAGGGTCCCCGTAAGTGTTCTGTTTCAAGAGTAAATAAAATTGAAATTAAGAGTAACAAATATTTTTATTTCTTGCTTTTGTTGAAATGCTATGTGATGCTATGTTGTAGCCTACAGAGTACATATTTCTTCTCGTGGTTCATGGCATGCGCACGTTTTACTGACGTTACGACAGTACAAACTGAAATGTTCTTATCGTAACTTATGTGACGTCATTTTAAGTGTCTACTGACTGACTGACAGACGACACACTACTGTGTTACGAGTAGTTAAAACAGGTAATCCCTCCAGGCGGCCATTGGCACCCTTTTTGGAAATGACCGTCATTATAACTTTAAATAATGTGTCGTTCTACGGTTAGGTTCTACTTCATGAATATATCTGATGTTGAGAATCCATAGTACGTTCATACATGTGAGTGGTTTCCATCATTTAGTTTCAAGTTATAGAATGTGGATTGTTGTCATCGCACTGCTGCTGCTTGTTGGTTGGCCAAACCACTTGTGACGTCATTGCAACGCCAGAGCAGAGCGGACTGGTTGCCTGGGGGATGCTTCATTATGAACTTTCTTCAATGTCTGACTGACTGACTGCACGTTAACATTAATTGTGAGCACTAACACAACTCGCTCTCCATCTGATGCTTTACAGTATAAAGCGTACAGGTGTGAAGAGTGAGTCAATCATACAATAGTTTGATCGGTGTGTGAGCCCATGCCAGAAGAGGGTTTGATTCTGATCCCTCCAAAATTTTAGTGCTTAAAGAATATAATGATTATCGAAAAATTTCCATATGTTTAACTACATAACGTTTGTCCGGCTTAGATTGTTATTATTCGCACGGGTTTTTCATCAGTGATCTTTAACAGTCTAATATTATAGTCACTCGCCGAAACTTGCCATAGGAGGAACTTATCTCCTTTTGTTATTATTACCACTAGAGATTATTTTAATTAAAATAAACTGACTACTTGTATGCGTATATATATAACTCTTTAAGAAACATGGTTGTTAACCTAAAGAAACTCCCTCCCATTGCTAACAACACTTCTATCTACAACAACGTTCAACTTCCTAAGGAAAAACCGGAAGGAATAACCAGTCTCCAGGCCAAAATTAATAATACAACAGCAGAGGTAGGTGAGGTAATCCATGTCGGTTTGTTAAGTGTGAGGTAGTGAATAATACATCACAGGTTTTTCATCTAGCTTTGTAAGGTAATGTTTATGTCTGAATCATTGTAGCCTTCCAGTCAAAACGAAGGGAGATAAACAGATAGCTGATAGGACTGTTTCATTAGATTAGAGAAAAAAATATATGTATAAATATCAGGTTAACCTCTCCGGTGATATTTTAAATTCGTTTTTTCAGCTTCTCTCTTAAATCATTTGTTTCACTGTTATATAGTCGTTCTCTAAATTAAAATAAGTGTCACTGAAAACGTGAGAAAATACTTTTGGTAAAATTATGCACTATATATAACATTTTTTGTCGAGTCAAAATGATTTTCCGAGAATAAACAAGGACTGTATGCAAGGGCGCTGGGTCGTTTGCCCTCTCAATAATTTGGCCGTTAAAATTTTTACTTAAACTTCTTTTAATATTTTAGTTACTGAAAGATATTATGCCCCATTAATATTACCTGTTGGTAAGGTATTTTCACTGTTAGATTAGTTGCAAACCAAGCGATGGCGCTTCGGCGCTAAATACTGTGTATAATACACGTTTATAAGTATAATGTATAATACTTGTTTATAAGTACCTAATGAAAATCGCTTCCTTACCTTGATGCATTTTCATTGGTTGGTAATAATCTACAGTTAGAACATTGTAATTTTGCATTGTGCGTGCCATAGTTTATTTTATCGGCGTGTCTATTTACACATGTATAGTAGAGAGTGCATGCACAGTGAAACATTTATTTCAGAAATGTAATAGCGGGCTACTAACACCGGAATAAAGCTACCAAATTGTATGTTGTCGTAGCCGTGTCGTCTACTTTTAAAATTAGTGAAGTTAATTTGTGACCCTGTCTTGGATGTCAAGGCCTTTGGGACTCATTTTGTTATGGTTTCCTGCCCCGCCAATGTAAATTTGCTTCTGGCACCCCTCGTATGCAGTGCGTTAATCATGCATTTAAATACATTTTGAAAGAATAATTACTTACAAAATTAAGGATTTTTATCATTTATCAGGCAGGCCGTAGCAGTGTCTATGTGGAGATGGCTAAGATTGTTCATGGAAATGGTATTTTTAATATTTACTCAATACGTCATCATAACTTCACAATATTATACAGCGTTTCCTTTTATAACAGTATCTATGTAATGACTGAGTCACAAGTTCTAAGAATGTCTGTAATTATCATAGCAAAAAGTTCAAATTTTGTGTTCTTCTTTCTTCTGCTTCTTTTTTATTACACAATAACTAAAAAACCAAAACAATGGTGTCAACCAATTTCACTGAGGCGACATAGTTTCAAACGCAGTATATCAACTCAAAATTAGGGATAGCTAACGCTTAGCCCTTATGTAGCTTTGCACAAATGTCCAAAACACATTAAGTAAAGTGAGCTATGAAATTATATAGGTATGCTATAGAGTAGTTTTACGGAAAAAGGAAAAAATCTGATAAAATAGTATCTTGGGGTTTCCCTATGTAGTGTAATTGATGTCTTATTAGTGGAATTATTAAAAAATGAAAAATATAATTTGTGGATCTTCACTGGGTTAATAAGATGTTTTGTGAAGAAAACCTGACAGACTGTAAACCAAAAGCTGTCAAGATAAACAGTAGTCAGATAATTACAAAGATGTGTTAGATATTAAAAATGAATTGATAATAACTCATCTTTTACTTCACAGTCTCTGGAGTCCACAAGACAAATGCTGATATTATGTGAAGAGGTCAGTATGGATTATAGTTTTTCTGAAGTCTTTGAACTGTTATGTACATTTTTTAAAAGAATTGTGTAAACTTAAAAATATAAATGATGTGTTCTGTTTGTTTGTTGTTGTTTTTATCTTAAGCCTAGTAAATGTTAATTGCCTGTTTGGTAATACTTTTTTGATGTAACATTCATAAAATATGTAAAAAATAAATAATTATAGTACTAGGTGCTTTTATACTTTACAGAAATCCTTTCCATTAATTTGAGTTGCTCTACTTCAATTTTTATTGACTTCTCAAAATTCCTCCAGGCAATGTCTTTATTAGATTGTAGGTAGGGAGATGAAAGTCTTGTAATTCTAATCTTGTGCATTACTTAAGTTGATGAAAATTTCATAAGGCCTGCTGGTAAAAGGTATACTTTTAAGAATCTCTTGAGTAGAATAGTGTTCAAATAGTCAAACCAGTGTTTTATACAACTATTGATAATTATGTTGGTTCTTATTTTAGGGCTTACTCTTTATAATACTTGTATAATTCTTCAGTAATATTTTTTATCATATAGATTCGATAGACTATATATATGTAGGAATGGCTAAAGTACTCAATAAGCATAACACAAATATGCATGCTAAAAAATCAACAATGACAAAGAGTTTTACTTTAAAAGATGATCATCAGTCACTTTCATTTGTTTCTCTACCAAACAAGCCCCAAAACAAAGCAAGAAACCATTGCTAAGTTACTAAACCAGAGAGTTACCAACCCACCAAATTGTTCATCTTTCTTCTTCTTGTTTCAGTTGAGATAACTCTACAACTGCTTTATCACTAACTTCAGTTTAAACCTAAATCCACTTTATGTGTTTGTGGGCAGTGCATGATGTCATTGATTAGTCATAATAGCTGGTAGTCATTTAAAAAATATATATAATTCTGGTGTAAATGATGTAATCATCAACTTTTGAAGTTAGCTTTCTCACAGAAATTTAGCATTCTTTTAAAAAGTTTAAGTACAGGTTGTAATGGGAACTGCTAGCTAACAATAAATGAACTTTGGATGACTGTAATATATAGAATACTTAATGCTTTTTACATTATACAATCGATGTCTTTAGGGAGTCAACCCCTATATTATGTATGAAGTGAAAGAGTAAAAAATACATCAGTACATGTAGGGATGATCTTTTGATAGCTGTATCATCTCCTTATTGTTGTTTGCATTCTTTTTTGGCATTGCATCCATACATCATTTTCCATTTACAAAATGTTTTTGTTACTCGTGCCAAGAAGAATAACATTACTGTTTCTGTTATTGCTCATGGAATGAGATCTTCTCTAACCCTGTTACTGAAGACAGTTTTGTATATGATACTGAAAGAGAACTTCTTGTTCTTAGTCTGTTGCTAATACCCTGTTACTGAAGACAGTTTTGTATATGATACTGAAAGAGAACTTGTCCTTCGTCTGTTCTTATTAGCTTTGTTTTGCTGGTATTGTAGTAAATCCTAATTGCTGTACAATTAAAATTTATTTCAGTTTTGTTAACTCACTTTAATATGACTATCTATGGCATTGTGCCTAAAACACTACAGAAAAAATATTACATTACATTAATTAGCACTTTTTAGTCATTTTCAACAGTTTTTTCTTTTTTTTTAATTAAATAGTCAAGTATGTGAGTGAGTGACTGTAGTTCTGGGTTGACAGACAATTTATATGATTGATTTCTTTATGTCCTGTTGTGATGAACTCCCAATCTATAAGACTGCAAGAACAGTTAATATATCTAAATATGCTAACAGATATCTCCCTCATTGTTCTTACTTGAAATATTTCAGTAGCTTTGCTAATGCGTGGGTTAAGCAATGACTGAGGCTTTTATTTTGGGAATCAATCAATTTCTGTTTGCTTTCACTCAGGGCATTGAAACTAATTTTTTTTTGTCCACTGCCAGGTGTTACTTTTAAAACTACTAGCAAAAGTGCCGACCACATTGTAAAAAAAAAATACATCTATTTTAAGACCAACATTACCATATATTTACAATGTTTGTTTCAGTGACCTGGGAGGTTCCTATTTTTTGTTTTTAAAAGCTGTTGATAGTGATCCTCATAATCTAGTCAGTGGTGTTAGTGTCCAGGCTGCAGCACCATTCATTTTTTATTCTCTTCATGATGTTAAAGCCCTTCTCACGGCATACAGTAGATAGGGAGTAAAATTCTCTGTACTGGACATTCATTGTATCCTCACCATCACCCAGATGTAATTTAAGGAAGTGATGATGGAGAGAGGGTTAGATAAAGTATTAACTACTTGTTAGTGTAATTAGTAGGTCCCTATTTTAAGTTTAGAAAAATATACTTACAGCAAATTTCTGATATTTAAAATTTCATCTTTGTTAGAAGAGATTTCTAGAGATGAAGAGAAGGTTTGTATTTGTAATGTGGTACCAGTAACAAATGTATTCTAAACATCAGCAATTTTAATAGTTTAAAAATATATTTTTGCCATCTATTATACTAATTTGGTCTGGATATCACTGGCTTTATATGTTACTAGCCTATTTACAATTTTCCATTTTTCAAATGGAAACATGATTTTATTCCTTTTAATGCTTCAAACCTCAGAGCAAAGAGGCAGGGATTCGAACACTAGTGGCCCTTGATGATCAAGGAGGTAAGAATTAGCCATTAGTGGCATTAATTTTTTACCCCTTCCCAATAAATAAAATTTATTTTTTTGACTTTTAATTTTAACTACAATTGCTTAAAGTAATTTATATATTTCTTTGTGTGTGATTGTGTGTGTGTGTATTTTTCCATTTACAAAAAAAAGAAACACCACATTCCATATTTTGTTTTTTTTCCTTCCCTTCCCAAAATTTTAAGATCTTTTGAACAGAACATCAACTTGTCTTAGTTGTTCCACTATTAAAAATTGTGACCTTATCCCTTTTAATTTTGTATTATTCACAGTAGCAGCATCAGCTCAGCTTGGTATGATATCCTTGTTATACTAGAAAATCTAGTCATTAAACACAGTGCTTTTAGTGCATCAAAGTTGCTTGGTTGGTGTATATAATTCAGTTATAATGCTCGAGTTTTTCAGATAGAATGAAGGAAAACGGGTGGTTACTAATTAATGTGACTTCCTGTACCAAATAAACAACTAATTTTGAAGAGTTTTGGAATGGAACATCCTGAGACTTTTTCTTTTTATTATTAATTTCCCAGCTTGTTTAAAAATATTTTTGTTTGACCGTCTTTTGTTTCTTTTTTGCTTTATGTAGAGTCAAGATGTAGGAATAAAAACATTGGTTATGTTGGATGAGCAAGGGGGTAAGGCTTTATTTTTAAAATGGAATTACTTACATTTGAAATATATTTTTTTTAATCCTTTGCTTATCATTTTGTTTTGTCACCTATGTAGATGCCAGATTTTGTACAGAGACCAGTTAACTGCTCTTTAACCACAAAAAAAAAAGAAATATTGAATTGAAATTTTTAAAAATATAATAACTCTTTTATGTTATTTGTCATCATAATAGTTTCTTGGTGTTAAGTTTTAGCATTTTTTTACATAAATGTTTTTCAAAACTTATAATTCTGTGGCATGAAGGCTTGTTTTTTTTTTGGTTTGTTCAAAATTATTGAAAAACCGTGGCTATGGGTGTATTGAGCTCCACTTTCAGTTTTCAGCTAGACCAAGTGGCAGCAGAGAGTTAATCTGATATCTGTAACCTGTTTGTTTTCTTATTTCTTATATTTTGCCAAAGTGCTTCATCTTTGTGGTTATAGATTAAGAATATTATAGAAAAAAACTGACAAAATTTTATCACATTAACTTTTTTGTATCTTTTAACATAATTACCTGCGCTGTTGCTAAGTTATGAAAACACATTCCTGCCTACTTTATTGCATTATTTTGTAAACTTTCCATCTTTTGACAGTTGTCACATTTCTGTATAGCATGTCTGATAACAATATTTTAAGTTTGTTTCCTTGCATGTATTATAGTTAGTGTATTGAATAGCTAATGTCCATACGTTTTCTTTTTGCTATTACTAATCATACAAAATATAAATATGTAAAGTTTTTAAAGCTTAAAACAATTTCACATATAACTTGACAGTTCTCTGTATCTTTTGATACTTTTTTAAGCATATAAACATCTTTGTTACAAATGTTTATTTGTAAATCTCTTTTTCTCACTATGTTAATATCTGTAACTTTCTGAAATATTTGTGTATGGATAACATTTCTTCATCTTAAGTGTTTTTCAAGTTATTTGAAATATTTTGTATATTCAAGCAAACTGTAATTTTAACAAGCAATTTGAGTACTGTGAACAGTACTTTTAACTGATCAAGATTTGTGATCGTATACATTAGGCTCCAACCACAATTTTTGTTTTCTATGTTCACATGTAGAGAAATATAACTGCTGTTTTATAGTAAGTATGAGATACTTAACTATTATTTGTAGTTACAAACCATATTGATATTTGTTGTCTTCATTAGCTACATTTAGAAAATTATTGGAAAAAGGTACTTGGTTGTTTCATAAAATTATAAGCAGAGGGGGGGTTTTCAGTGTACATGATTAGGTGATTTTTATTGCATACAAGATTCACAAATTGTTAGGAAATTAAATGTTACCAAAAATTTAGAAAAATATTCTAGAAAGTGACTATCTCAATTATGCTACTTTGTTTATACTTAAGTTGTTTATTGTCCTGACTTAAATCAGGTCCAAAATTAAAAATTGGTAATTTATACTTTTATTAAACTGGTCTAAATAAATTAAATCTTGATTTCTGGGTATATATATATACACACACACATCTCATTAATTGCATGTACTTGAACATACAAATTCAAGCATATCAGTAAAACAATTTAAAGAATGTTGCAAGGTAATTCTTTTTGTTGTAATAATGTACTGGATGTAACTTTAACATAAAGAGGAACAAAAAATGCTGTAAATGTAGGAAATCTAAAGTGTTTTTTAATCGCTTGGATTTTTTTATTTCCTTTGTATATCAGTACTTCTGTAAAAGTTGTAATGATATTTTTCAAAGTACGTATCTTCTCAATTGCACAGAAAGCTGCATATTACATACACTTGTGAAAAACATTCATATCAAGAGGAAATTGTATGGTCATTAAGATTGTTTGCATCATTTGCCAGTAAAAACTTTTAATTCCAATATGATACATAATCCCTCTCACCTAACAGCATTTATCATCTACTGCCCTCTAATGCATTGAAAAGAAATTTTTCTCACTTGATGCACTAGCCTTTATACTTCCTAAGTTTGAGCTGCTCATTTAGCGTGCATAGAGCATGTGACAACCCTCTACCAATAGGAGCACAACACCCTCTTAGAGTAGCTGGCTCCCTCTGTATTATTTTATGTGTATCTCTCTTCCTTGATTGGCACACTACAAGTCAGACGTGTTTCTCACTTGCTTTCAGTTTTCAATATATTGTGTTATTTGTATTTTGATACAGCCAAACTAATTTTAAGTTTGCTTAGATAATTATTGCATTTTCAAGTGTCTGGATCTGTCATTTTCCACTCTTTTTGTGAATTATAAATTCACGATTTACTGGGACTATCACTGTGGTTCAAACAGTCTGGTTACCCAGACCTCGGGATCGATGTTGTCTGCCAAGGAGATGCAAGCCTTGGTTCATGGGGAGTTAGCTTCTTACATGGGTTTGGGCCTTCTTCCCCACATGGGTTGGTGCCACTTCCAGCTGATGAGCATATTCAGGATGAGGATGATTTATACATCATATTTCCTACTCCTTCATTTGCCGTGCCTCCAGTTCAGGCACCTTTCGAGGGGTCTCACCCTTCTACTCCTTTCCTCCCATAATTACACAGGTTTGTCACATTTTGAAGGTTTCTCCTGTTCCCTATGATGCCTCACCTTCCCTTTTGTGTGAGCTCCCTAATTCATACTATTTAGTATTTCTTTCTTCATCAGACATTTAAATTCATGCTCAGCAGTTTTTTTTTCGGGTAAGTTCAAGGGGTTCGTATGCCTCGACCTCTTCGAGTATGGCATTTCATTACTCATTGAATCCTTATTTGGATTCACTAAGGTTGAATCTACTTTTACTTCTCAGGGGTTTGAATCCTGAGGCTTTTGTCTCATTTTTGCAGGCACAATTTTCAATGGATTTGTCTTACCCTTACTAATATTTTGTGTTACCTCTCTTCTATGTCCTTTTTGTCAGAGGCTTTTCGTCATTCTCCTGATGAATTTTTGAGGGACCTCAGATCCCTACTGTGGTCGATGTTGACCAGACTATCTTCATCATCCCTTTCCATACTTACCTGGCTGTTTTGTAGTTGGGATCTGTTGGGGAGAGATGCACTGCTTGCGGAGGTGCATATCCCCATCTTCCCTCAGGGACTTATGAATAGTTCTGTTTCTGTGACATGGTATTTTGGGGCTGTCCTGATTCTTTGGAACCCTATGTTGATATGGCCAGGTTGCATAATTCCCTCTTGTCCCCTGCTAATTATTTATCACATAATTTTACCTACTTGTCTATTAAACATATTGTTGTTTCCCATCCTTCTCCTTCCATGTCTCGACCTTTACCTGCAGCTCGACATTCTCACCCTTATCCTTGTTTTTCTCATTCTTGTCACAAATGTTGTCAGTGGTATTGGTGGCTACACGATGAGGTCAGGTCCTATGGGAGCCAGGTTTCAACGTTTTGTCAACATTTAGGAAACCTTCACTACTGATTCATGAGTTCTGTGGGTTTTGTCAGAGGGTCTCACTCACTAGTTCCAGTTGCCACCTCCTATTTCCTTGTCTCCCATTCCTGTCCCACCTCCAAGGGATTCAGTGTTTGTCTGTCTGAGGCAGTGAGCGACCTCCTTCCCAAACACGCCATAGACCTCGTGTTTCCTGATCAGCCAAGGTTTTACTCTTGACTTTTTGTTTTCCCCAAGAAAACTGAAGATTGGAGACCAGTCATTGCCATCTTTTGTCTCAATCAGTTTCTGACCCTTTGTTGGGTTTTTGTTCCTTATCTGTGGATGACCAACTTTGATGTAGTGGATGCATACCTTCACATTTCCATCTCTCCTTCCTCACATCGTTTTCTTTGGTTTTTCCATGAGGGTGTGTTTTCCTGTGATGGGTTCTTCTGTTTTGGCTTGCCTAGGCCCCTTATTGTCTTGTTGGATAGTCAGTCTTCACTCACCATCTACGTTCATTGGAACTCCAGTCTCATCATTGCATTGATGTTTGGCTTCTTCTGGCTCCTTCCTGTTTTGTGTCTGCCACCCTCACCCATTTACTCTTGGAGGAGGTGACACATGTGGGTTGGTTAATCAAAATGGAGAAGTCCATCCTTTCTCCTACCTAGAACCTGCTTCACTTGGGAGTTTTCTTCAATTCCCAACTTAGTCTGGCTCAGCCTTCTCCACATCATATTTGGAATATGGAGCAGTTGATCATTGTCATGATATAAAAGACTGTTTAGTGTAGATAGTATTAATTTATTTATTTTGTGAGTTAATATTTTACGATTGTTTAGTGTGTTTTTTTATAACAAGAGAGTTAAATGCAGACAATTGTTGGAAGTTGTATTTATAATCCATCGATGTTGAGACTATCAAATGTCACGTGAAATACACTGACATCGAGAATAGATTTCTAGAAGGTGGGCGGATGATTAAGTGATAAATATATAAATAGTATGAGATGAACGGAAACAGCAGACAGAGCAGAGGAGAAAGAAAAGTTATAGAAAGTTGAAGTGTGGCTAAAGAAAATATTAGAAAATGTAAGGTAAACCATTGTAGGAGTGAATAGCCTAACATTTGATATGTGAAAGTGAGATTAACAGTCTTCTGACATTTCAGGAGAATAATTTGTCTTGTCAAAGGGTGTTATAAACAATTGAACCTCCCTGTGTGAACTTTGACCAAAAATAGACGATTATTGAAAGTAGGCCTAAATAGGAAAAAGCAGATGAGTATTGGAAGTTCAGGATACAACTGCAGTAACTCAGTGAGGCAGAGTTAGTGAATTTTACATGGAATACTAGTGTGATAGAAATAGAGAAAGGTAGTTCAGTTTGTCAACTGAAATTCTAAAGTATTTGAATAGGCCTAAATGGACTTTTGACAAGAAGAGAACCATGCAATGTTTATTATATCCCTATAGTTTAAAGAATTTGTTGTTCATACGTTAAATTAGTTCCAAATATATCTATTATTTTGAAAACAAGTGGCATGTTTGCTGTTTATTTATGATTCAATAAATTCAGACACCTACTGTAGAAGAATTCTAAGCCCAAAAAACAACAACACAGTATGTATTTTTACTATTAAGAAATATAAGTAAAAGCCTTTAATTGGCAATTGGTGAACATAACATCTGACAGTTGTCAACGCACTTTTGTTTCTCATTACATGCACCATCTGGCTGTATCCTTCTTTAGTTGATATTGTCTACCTCCTCTGGTGATTCTACATGCACTAGTTTGACTCTAACTTGGATGTCTTTTCCTATTTTGTTTTATTCCATTGACCTCCTTTTTCTTCGATAACTATTCAGATCCCACATAGTGTTGCCTGGTCAGGTATGCTTTCCCCTAAACCCACACTAGATACCTTTACAGTTATACTGCATACTATTGAGACGGGGTGTTCCACAAGATCTCTAGTGGCTTACCTAGTGCTATTTTTTATTTTTTTCTCTATATGTAGTATTCTGTTAAGTACTTGGTGGACCATCACTCATGGACTATCATGTGTACAACACATTTTATTCCTCCTTTCATCAAGTGAAGTTTTGGAATCCTTGCCACTTTCTGGTGCCTAGCTGCTTGGGTGGTAGACTATGGAGGCTTCCTCATGAGTGTTGACCACATGTCATAACATTACATATTGCAACACTCAGTTGAGAAGAAGGCGAAGCTGGGAACTCTACCTCTTTCTCCTTCTTGGACTTTTGTTCCCAGAGGTGCTAATGTAGATGGAAGCTGGACCAGCCAATGCTGGATCCTCCTTGGGTTTGGTTTGATGTACTTCCTGTCTCCTATCATTTTATAATTTTCTTACACTGGAAATAGATTTTCAATAGATACTTACCTCCTCTCACATACTTCCTGCCCTTCCTCCCCACTTCTGGTGTTCTTGTGTGCCTAATCTCAAAAGTGAGGTACACATAGAATAATAAAGAAAGAGCCAACTCCTCTAGGAGGATGTGTCATGCTTCTGTTGGTGTAGGGTTGTTGCATGCTAAATGAGCAGCTCAAACTTGTGTGGTATAAAGTCTAGTGCTTAAAGTGAGAAAAAATTTTTTCAATGCATAGAAGATTGAGAAAGGCTGTTACATGGAAGTAAGTAAGTAACTATTGGAAACCTATTTTCAATTAAAGAAAATGATAACATTCCATAATTCCAGATCAAGGGATTACAGTTGCAAATATCACTGGTGGCAAGGGTAACCAACTGATTAATCAGCTGTAGCCATTACTGGATTGGTTTTTAGTGCTGATATATATAGGTAGCTTGCTTTGATTAGAAGTTAATGAAAATCTGTAGAGTTCTCTGCCAATTTAATCTGGTGATCTTTAAAATCATTTATATTGTATAATAGTGAAGGAAAAGTCTTGTGTAGTTTGTATGATGCAGGGATAGAAATAATGAATTAAAATTCCATTCCATTCAAGGGAAAACTATCCGGAAGATTACATTCCTTCGTGTAAAATTGCACTTCCTTATGAATTTTTTTTTATTTAATCCATGGAATATGTTCACTTTCATTGGTTATAACTAAAGGAATATGGATTGACCATGCATTCCTGATCGGGAAAGCCAACTAAAAAGATGAAATTACATAGGAATGCAATATTTTGATTCCTGATGATGATTATTGGCCTATGATTAATGATATTTTTTATTGATAGGTTCCAAGGTTTTTCTTGTTCACTTTTTTGTATCTCATTTTGTTCCCACTTTCTTTCTAACAGTAATTTTGCAATTGATGTAATGTGAATTGCATGTAATTTCAACCATTCTTCCTGCTATTACAGAATCATTTTTATTTTATTTGTCAAACAATATCTTGATATCTCTTTTGTCATTTTAAAAGTCTGTATATTGCTCAGCAACCTTTTGTTTTTTTTTAATTCTCTAAATCCAAAAACATACAATAAAGTTTACTAACTGCAAAATTATTGACTGAAGAGGAAATTGAAGAACTGGCTATAATACAAAAACTTCTTGGAAAGAAACATTAACTAGTCTTCAACTGTTACATAAGAACTAAAATTGGAACCTTTATATTTCACTACCACAGCACATTTAAACACACCAATCAGATATATTGAATTACTGGCAAATTATGCAAAAGAGTTCTCCATCACAATGATGTCTACAAATTTCAATCTTGAAATTGCTCATCAATCTAATAATAAAGCACAAACTATCTCAAATTTGTTCAGTTATCAAATTCTCTTGGGCAAGTTCTTTGTACATATGTTAGTAAACAAAAGAAGTGATTATATCATACATGGGAAAAAGAATATAAAAAAAATACATATTCTGTGTGAAGTGTTTTAATAGAATTAATATAAATATATAGACATTGGTAATAAAATGTAATAAAAGCTAAATTCTGGAATCCTTATTACTAATCATAATTTAAAAAAGTACAATTTTATGCAAGGATTTATATTTTATGTTAAATGTATGTGATATTTCTCTCCTATATGAAGCATAAAGAAAAATGGCAGTGCTTTACTTTTGAACAAATAACTCATTAGAAAACAGTTAAGTTCAAGGAAAATTCAAAAATTTTTTTCAATCCTGTTGTATACTTTTAATGAGGAATACATCCTCTCAATACTTATCTTTGTTAACTAATTCTTCAAAGCAAACTTTTTAATCAGCTGCTTACAAATCTAAATAACATAAGCATTTTAAGATAAATATAGTTGCATTTTCTGTACTTTAAATAATTATTCACTATAATTTTATCTTTTATTAATTGTTAGTTATGGTTTATTTAATTGCAAGATGTACAGTTGCATTGTTACGATTAGCTAATGGTGTTCACACAAAGTTGATCGATAATATTTATTAAGATGAGTTAAGAAATGATAATTATCTATATATGGTAAGCACATTTTTATTATTGTGTTTGCATATCTATGAGCTGTATTTTCTTTCCAACCTATGAGTATCATATGAATTTGAGAAATTGAAAGAAGTATGTTGCTTAATTATGTAGAACTTTCTGTGGTATTTAAGAGTTTTTAACCCATATTTTCACCAAACCAGAACAACTTGACAGAGTTGAGGAGGACATGGACAAGATCAATGCAGATATGAAAGAAGCTGAAAAAAATCTAACAGGAATGGACAAATTTTGTGGTCTCTGTATTTGCCCTTGTAATAAGTAAGTATTGTACATGGAAGTTATTTAACACTTGTTGATAGTAGGGAGAAAAAAATTGTGAAGGAAGTACAACTTGTAAACAACTATAATTTGATCAAAAACTTTTTAAAAATTAGGTAAAATATCAGAGAAATATTATTGGAGTTTTTTGGATGTTGAGAATTAAGAGATAAGGATTCCACTGGATGATTAAATTTGGTATTGTGATCAGCTTTACAGTGAAAAAAGTTTTTTAAGTACTTAAAACTGCAATCGTACATTGCCTGGAAATGGCTCTATCTTATGAGATGAAATGTCAAAATTTTAATTGGCTACAAAACATTTTCACTGTCAAGCTGATCACAAGATTAAGTTTTTGAATGTTGATTTAAATAGTTTCATGTGTTTTGGTCCAGGTTACTGAGAAAACATGTTTTGTTGACTTCTGTTTTAACAAGTCATTTGCAATGTAATAAAAAGTGAAGCAGCTGTAGTAGGATACTAGAGAATAATGTGTTGGTGATGTTTCTACTTGTTAGAGAAATTGTAAGAATAAGCTTTGTTTTATGCTAAATAGCTGGCTAGGATTAGTATTTGTGATCTAGTTGCTATAGTTTGGATTGTTTTTAAGACAATTATATACATACACGTACAAAAAATATCTAATATCTCATTGTAAGTAATTTTATCATGTGATGTGGAATATAAGTAACAAAGTTTAGTTGTAATTATTTGGAAAAGGATAAAATTATTAGTTCAGAAACACTACTCATGTTTCTACAGAATAAATAGCTAATATCACATACCACTGCCTTAACTTCTCTAGTTATGATGAAATCAGAATTATACCATATCCTTCCACCAATAGGAGGTTAACACAACCTTCATGTGCTGTACTTCCCTTGAACTCTTTATATATACCAAAAGCTCATTCTTTTCCTAGACACTGCAGTGTTCAATTGTGTTATATTTCTTACCTTCAATTTTGTTGATTTTGATTAAAAAATGCACATTTTTAAAATTGCTTTCAATTAGAACTTCTGATGTGCATTTATTATCTTTTTTTATGTTACTATGATTTCTTCTCCTACTCAAACTACAATATTTTGGAACACATGTTCCAGAGTCTGTGACATTGGTTTCTTTGATAAAAATGTTTCCCATTGTCATTTGGGAGAGTGTTTAGGTTTCAGTAGAAGCTAATATTTAATCTGTTTTTATCATATGAAAATTATCAAGGCCTGAATACTACAAACATGCCAAGAGTTGGCAGATAGTGCTGTTGATTAGTTGCCTTCCCTCTAGTCTATCAATTCAAAATTTGGGGCAGCTAGTGCAGATAACCTTTGTATAGCTTTGCACAAATTTTAGAAACAATTTTTTTATGCAATATCATTCTAAGTATTATATGACAAACCACATGTCCTCTTATTACTTGTATATTTTAACATACATTTTAATGAATGTATATTTGTTCTTTTGGTAAAAATGTGGGTAAACTTGTATTATTAAAATAGAGTCAACAAGTTTCGGGAAGATTCTGGCACTTGGAAAGGTAATGAAGATGGAAAGGTTGTAAGCAACCAACCAGCACGTATAATGGACAATAGAAATGGAACCGGTCCCACTGGAAACTATATAACAAAGTAAGTAGAGCCATTTGTATAGACAGTTTTATTTTTTAGCATGTTTGATTTTACATACAGATGTTACCACTTTTAATAGTTGGATCATCAAGAAACAATCCAAAGTAATATTTATCATTTTCAGGTTAGAAGGTAGATTTTGCATTTAATTACATTGTTGCATAGTTTTATACTGTAAAAAGTGTAAAGTTCCTGAATAACTTGCCAATAGTTAACATATTTGTTTGCACTAAAGCTGACAAGTAGTTGTATTACTTAATTTTGGATGCATCTTGCATATTGAACAATGTCAAACCTCCCAGATTTCTCGCATTAATTACTCCAGAAATCAGTGAAGATAAGTTCCTTTAATATTTCAGTTACTGCTTGCACCAGCTTAATAACAAGCATCACCTTGTTTTGTGATGATAATAAAGGTAAAATGTGAGCATTCATCATAATAGTACAACACATTAAGTATGAAGACTTTTCAAGCCCACGGTTGTTCTTTTCCTTTGTACGTGTTTTTCTTGAACAGCTACACCTACACTTTGTCAAGAGTTAGTTTCCTAGCTCCTCTTCTGTCAATAATATAATTATTAGTTATTATATATGAATATTTAAAAAATATTTACATATCAGAGAAAAAATAAAGGAACAACTAGGTTTTCAAGGAAATCTGCATTATTTTTTATTGTCATGACAAAGAATTAACTAATAGCCAACGTGATGAGACTGTTAAAAGAAACTTTGGCCAGATTTGGCTTTTATTTTAAAGAACTGTAAATCCAGTATGACTATTGTAATTACTCTGAAATAATATGTTAATCCCAGTTAGATTTTAATTCCATATGTGCAGTTTAAGTTAATTTGATACTTAGCACATTCCTTGCAATTATGTATATTTAGGCATTGTATTCTGCATGTTGATTGTTAATTTTATTAACATTCTTCTTTTCCTCTTGCATAGGTACAAATTTTAGGCTTAATACTGTCAATGAGGAACTCAGCATAGAAATTTTGACTAATAAGGCCAGGAGAGTCAGAAATAAACTTTTAAAAAAATCATGTCAACACTTAGAGTAGTGCAAAAGCATACATTTTATCAACTAATTATAGTCAGAAATAATATTTAGGGTAAAGGTAGTCCTGTTTTCTGTATTTTAAAGGATTTTTTACTGTAACATCTATTGTGTTTATTGTTTGTCAAGTATTATGGCTCATTTATGTTAGTGCATATGTGTGCAATGAATAATGATATGACTGATACATCAAGACCTCATTAGTCCAAACATCAATAGCCTAGATTATTTATAGTCTGGATGATATTTCATATAGAAATATCTTCACAATGGGAAGTTTCATCAATAATTGGTATATTCTGATTCCAATTCTAAACAGCTATTTCTTATGAGAAACATGCATTTGTTGTTAATAATGATTTAGTAATCCTTATATGACTCCATAAAAGTCAAGTAAGGGTCAGTCAGAACAGGAAATGAAATGATAATTACCAACCAGAAACACGTGCACTCATAGTGGTTTCAGTTTATGACAATATTTCTGAGAAAGACCTTCACAGTAGGAGATGTTTGCATAAATTATAACAGATACTAAAAGATCATCAGGGTGATTTATAATACAGTCGTGTCAATTCGTAGTGCTCCGAAATGAAGACTCAGAAAGATCAACAGTATTAAAGTATATTTATTTATACAAGAAAGCAAATCCTAGTGTAAGACAATGATACCATGTAAAGATTGCGACATATTAATGCCACTTTCATGTATTATTTTGTTTGTATAATTATTGACAATGTGTATGATAATTGATACATTTATTGTATATACAGTTTCTGTTTGGTTATGCCCACCATTTCTAGTTTTCACTTTTACATTTTACTGATTGATAATACTTGTTATTAATAGAATGTCTGTAGTATTCACAGTGACTGATTTGACCATCTGGATGTCTCAATAATATGGAAAGACTACTTCATTAGAAATGTGTTTGGATTAATGAAGTTTCACTGTATACATGTTAACCTTTCCAATAAGAAAAAAATATAAGATCTTAAAATCTCCTAAAGTCTAAGCATCGTGTTTTCCAGAAAAATAAAACTAACACTTTGGTTTAGTGTAAAATAGAAGTGATTAAATTCAAAAGAAACACTTTTTTTTCATAATTATTTTATATTGCTGATATGGAAATTTCAATAATGACAATCAAATTTTTATTGTTTGTAATCCTTTTTTTCCCCTAGAATTACAAATGATGCTCATGAAGAGGAAATGGAGGAAAACATGCAACAGGTAGGCACAATAGTTGGAAATCTTCGAAACATGGCTATTGACATGGGAAGTGAAATTGACTCCCAGAACCGTCAGTTAACCAGAATCAATCAAAAGGTATGTCTGCATGATGTAAATCCATTTTTATAGGTCATTGTAAGCAGCACATTTTAACAACCACTGAATTAGCTACCAGGGTTGATATTTTGTCAGTGTGTTGTCTTTTTTTTTCCCAGTATGCTCCAAATGCAAGGCTCCAGTTTTGTGTGGAAAAGAAAAAAAAATTTAAATATGTGGCTAAGTATTTGAAAATATACACCAAAAAATTGTTGATTATGCAGGAAAAAGTAAGCAAGTCTTACCTAAAAGAAAAATAGCTTAAAAAAATAACATTTAAGAGTATATATATAATGCAATTACACCACAAACTGCAATTAAACATTTTTTATGAAGTAACAAAAAAATGCCCTTTTGGACTATAGAAATCTTTTGACAGGCCATTAATCAGACTGTTTGGCCATGAGGAACCACTTGTCAAGTGACAAGAAACAAGCTAAATCAAAACTTATTAACCAGTAACACTGAACTAGACTTTACTTAGTCTAGAAATTCAGACTGCGGTTATGTAGTCAACCACTGATTTTGTGGTCATATGTAATACATGTTGCAGTCTTTTTTGAATTTTCTGTACTTAGAGACAGGTGGTGTGTAAACTAGACTAGTTGCAGTTGTGTAAGCAGTAAACAAACATTTGCCATCACATACTCTTAAAACTAAAATTTGCAAATTTTCAACATTGTAACTGCAATTATAAATGAAATAAGAAGTATTTCTTTTATACATTAAAACTATTTATATGAACCACTTAGTTAATAAAAAAGTATAATTATGAAAAACTCTGAAGCTTTTTATGCTTTAAGCACTTCCTATGTATTTTACTCGCCGTCTGATTATAAATATTTAAAAAAGTTTATTATCCTGTGTATATGTTTTAGTTTTTGAGAATATTTGTAAAATAATCTCAATAAGTCTGAAATCTATACATAGCAGATATTATGTATTAAAAATAAACTAAGACTTTATAATAACAGTGCATTTTGAAATATCATAGTAATTAAATTATTTTGGGGGGAGACTCTTTAGATACAAGGAAAAAAATTCTTTTAGATATATTTATCATTCAAAAATGCAGTTGCTGTATGATTGGATGTTAATGTTTGTTTCATTGAAGTGATTTGAAAGAGGTAGTATGAGTCAAGTATTTGGAAGAGAGTATGTCCCTGCTTGTTAAACTTTTTTCTTCCATACATATGAATATTTTGCTATTTTTTTCTGCATTTGAGAAAGCATGATTGATTTTTCAGTTCATTGTTGAGTAGTTGTTGGTTTTTTTTCAGTTCCTGTATTAATTGTAATATGTTTCATGTATGTAGTGTTTTCTAACAAGTTTATTTTACATTTGCTATAGTACAACTATGGTTTGTGCATGTTAATTCTGGCATCTTATATCTTTCTTTTCTTTCTCATTTTTGCCTTTACATGCCCAATGAATTTATTTATTAAAAACAGCTGCAGAAATTTCTCCTTCTGAAATATATGAAGTGTTTTTTTTTATAAGCTATTTTATTGTCCATTAAGTTTGAATAGGTTTTGTTTTTAGTTGCATCCATCCATTTTTTGTGTTTATTCTCCCAAAATTCTACAGGCAGAATCAAATGAAATGCGTATTGAAGGTGCTAACAAGAAAGCTCATAAGCTGATGAAGTGATGATTTTCCCAAATTCTGTATCACATTCCAGGCACAGTCAAACGAATCACGGATAACCATTGCTAACCAGAAAGCCACAAAGCTCCTCAAGGATTAAAAGAGAGAAACTCAAGACTGTGGATGTGAAAATTTCTTCTGTGTTTGAAGCTACTGCAGTTTGTGTAAATCCTCGCTTGTTTTAAAAAAAGGCAGTGGGTATGATACATATAGGTGTTGTCAACTGCTACTTCTTGCTGACTTTGCTTTTGTCCTAATCATGTTGTATTAGATCAGTAATTAAGTTGGTTTGTATTTGTAACTTGAGTTTGCTTAAATGCTTATTGTTGCATGTATCTTAGTGAGCTGAATTGATAAATTTAAAAGAACATGGGTGATTTAGGAATTGCTCATTATTCTTAAAATTGTAGCATAATTTGTTTTATTTATTAAGCAAAAACATTCAAGTATTATACATTTTGATTTAAAAAATCATTTTCAATTATTTTTCCATTGTTCACGTATCTGTTTCACAGAAACTCAAAGAATATGACAGTTGTTGTTTATAATAATTTCTGTCATTTTAGCAACCTGTACATCTAGTAGCATTTTGTGTGGTTAATTCTGTGTATTCAAGACATCACTGCAATCATAGTGTTTATTAGTATTACTTGGAGGATCCAGGTTTATTTCATGTTGCCATTACACGTGCATTTGATTTGAAAGTTGTTTTTTTTTTAGGTGATTTAAATCTCTATTATCACTTAATGCACTTGTACCATTCTGCTGTTTAAGTTAGTTTGTCAATAATCATAAAATTAGTAGAACCAAGGATGTACTTACAAGTTGATCTGTCAGGGTTTTGTAGCATTTTCTCATGTACAGAGGGAGTTATAATCACTTAAAGAAAGAATTTCTTCACAATTTAAGAAATCCGTTGCTAGATATAATTTTCATGTCGTATGATGTTCCAAACTGTCTTATAAATTCTCAAGATTCTAATTTTAAAATCAAACCAAAGGTTCTCATTTAATGAACTAATTAAACTCGAGGATCATAGTTTCCTTTCATACAAAGGTTTTGTGTATATAAATATTAATTGTTCTTGCAGTAAAATAAACCCAGGCAGTTTTACCTTTGAACTTTCACTACATTTTAAGTTAACTAGGCTGTTTAAGGTTGTTTTTTTTATTGTGCATTGATAAGTTTTGTATATATTTGTACAAAATGAAAAAATTATTCTAATAATGGTTTCTCATGTGTAGGTTGTTTGAAGTTAAAAACAGATAGTTTCTTCAAATTTATAGTGCATGTTTTAAAGCAAGCTCATTTGTTAACACCTTATTTCAAGTGATGGAGCTGAGCACTTAAAGTGCTTATATTTGAATAATTTTCAACTAGAGTAACTAAATACTGGATGGAAAAAATAAATTCTTCTGTATTCTTTCATAATGTTGAGGAATATCAAGTATATTCATGTTGCATAAAACTCTGGGTTATTCCCAGTAAATTCTATATTTAAGTGCTTTACTTGGTTGTAAAAATATTTTTACCAGTGCCTATTATTGGCATTTTTATGTTTTATCGATGTTATTTCAGTTTTATGTTTTGTTACATATGAAGTATTTAGGTCAAGAAGCAAACATTGATTCTGTTATTCAATTTATATTTAATTTTGATCTCATAGATGAAAGAATTTGTTAAGGAAATTATGCACCATTGCATCATTCTAGTGTTAGATTAAGAACCAGTACAAAGAAAAAGGGGGGGATTATAAAGTTTTTTTGTAAGATATAATATTAGTTTTCACTGTTGAGTAAGTGACTCAGTTTATACAACAACATATATATATTTGTAATTGACCAATTCAGTTTTGTAAATATTAGAATAATTTAATACAAATAAAGGAACAGAGTTCATACACTTCCATAATAACAAGTGACTTAAAAAGCATCCAACAAAACAGTTCTAACAACACAGTTATAATAAGGGACTTATATCTGAGTACAGTTGAATTTAAAGATAATTTCATATCTATAGTTGCTTTACATCTGGTATCCCTCTGTGTTTACTATAATTAATCAATTAGAAGATTCTTTTTCTGTAAAAATCATTTTGAACTACAAACTTAATAGAAAAACATTTCTATTCTGGTTAAAATAAAACTTTAATCACTGAGAATTTTTTATAACAATTTTTTTTCATGATATTTTACAGTTTTACTGGTCTTTTTTGAGAAACAGAATGGTGCTTTGAATTCTACAAAATTTCTTAGAACAGCTAGTTCTCATCACTTAAGTCAATTTCTGTACATTCCATAGTAGCACAGGTGTGTAAAAGATCACAAGTCATCTCTTACTTGGGTTAAACAAGTCTGTACAGTTACCTATGAGTAAAGGAAACCGTAATACTTCTTCATGCGAGTGTAGACCATGGAAGTAACAAATATGATTGTAACTGTTCTGTAGAATTTTGTAAAATAGTGTATCTTAGCAATGAGATTCAGTTATAAGTATCGAGGCATTATTAGGTGTCAATTGGGAAAAGTTGTTCCTAGGTACTCAGTTAAACCTTGTGGTTGTTTCAACCTCACATCTTCAAGTGTGTACTTAAGAGACACAGATACCTAGTCATTGATATATAGGGTTGCCTTTTAGAAAAACATGAGATACCTAATTATTTTTAATAAACAATTTAATATCTTCACATTTTTTGGGGAGTACATTTTGAAAGCAAAAAAAATGTTTATAAAATATTTTCAACATACTTTATGGTATTTGTATTATACAAGGCTTACTAGCAACAGTGTTTTCAGAAAGAATGCATTTTATTTTCAGGTTCATAATTTATAAATTTTCATTTTGAATTATTAGTTGGCTTTATATCAGTTTCTGATGTTTCAACAACCAGATAACATAATAGAAAGAACTTTAACAGGCCTGATTTAAGATGGTTATTAATTTATCTGTCTTTTATATACCTAATGTCCAAGCTAGATTTTTCACTTTTATTTTGAAATGATTAAATTATATTTCAGAATGAGATGTCATTTTTCTGTCTAATATTGTAGTATTATCCCTCTGTTAGACACATAATGTTATTGTAAGTCAAATTATTTTTATGTTTGTAAGACTAGAATATCTTTGGTGATGATCTCCTACAAGCCTTAGCGTTTTAAGTTGTCTGTGTATTTTTTTTTCAATGGTAGGAATCTATATAACTGTGAAGTACAGCAGTTAATTTCATTATATATTTATTTTTAAAAGAAAATATTGTTTTGGGTTTTTACAATTAAACTTATGAAGCCTCTCTCATAATACAACTTTGAACCTCATTATTTATAAATGTATAATTGGAGTGGTCTAAAAGTACCAGTATTGGTTAAAACCAGTTTTCTTATCATTATGTTTGATATAATAAAAACTGTGTATTTAAAGTGTTGGAATTAACTTCACTGTTTGTGTCATGCACTGTGTGTGGAGTTTTATCATGCATAGGACAGAAATACTTAAATTAGAAATTGAGTTTCCTCAAATTTGTGGAAGATAAAATGTAAAAAATATATAATGAGTTGTTTTTATTGTTGCATTTAATTGCTTTAATCTGAGCTTGCATATCATAATTTTTCTAGTGATTTGATTATGTGAATGTGTAAAAATTCCTGATTTATTTCATTGAACACTGTGATTAAACAAAAGGATAAAATCCTCACCCTGAATCCAAAATTTTGAGAAGTGCTATTTCATAAACTGAAATTCACCCTCTAATGATACTATAAATTACTAAGTGTCCTCATCCATGGAAAGATCACTTTTTAATTGTTAAGAACTTTAATAAGGAATTTGTTCATGATGTTCAAAAGTTTCAGTGATGAACAAAAACAAATGTAAAAAATGAAGAATTATCTTTAGAAAATGTGTTGATGAATAGTAATTTGTTATAAATACTGTAATAAAATCAATCTGAAAATGTTAAGCCAAAGAGAAAAAGAACCATCTATTTTTATATTTCCAATTGTATTATTTGTGTAAAGATTTCTGAATATTCAGATCAATATCTTTTTTTCTTTGAGAACTAACTATGTTACTAAAATTTAGAAAACATTGCAAGTATCATTGTAATATGGTCAATTTAATGTTGTATCTCAATCACGTTTTTCTTTACATTTAATTTTGTTTTTAAGTTAATTTTTCAATGCCAAGGTCCATGATTTGTAAATGTTTCACAGAAAACTTTAATTATGGTACTATAGGAACATGTTAGATAAATGTTAACAAGTAATACAATACAATAATAATAATACAAGTAATAGTTTAAATTCGATGACGAGGGACCCACTTTGAGACTAATAATGCTTGGAGGTGGCTTGAATGGGTAATGAAGAAAAACTTTAATATAAGTTTAATATAACAGCAAATGTACAACTTTAACTATGATAAGTAAACCTTTTCGAAATGTTGTACATTTGCTGCTATGTTAAACTTATATTAAAGTTTTTCTTAATTACCCATTCAAGCCACCTCCAAGCATTATTAGTCTCAAAGTGGGTCCCTCGTCATCGAATTTAAACTATTA
>NW_013665910.1:705221-714183 GCF_000517525.1 Limulus polyphemus
TAATGTTTTTTTTTTTACAATAGAATTATTCATTTTTATTTAATGTAGAATATAAGTGTTTCTTGTGATTTTTTTTTTTCATTTAGATCCCTAAAAGAATTGTCTTTTTGTAGGTACTGTAGAGTTTTCGTTTGATTAGTTTAAATAGACATCAGCACTATTCATTCACCATGGACCTCATGAAAAAACTGTAAACATATTGTTTAAGTAGTGGACAGAAAAATATTTCAATCAGAATTCACGGAAACGTAAACTTAATTTATACTGGTTTAAGTGACTGTCTTTAAAATACTCTGACTATAATGCAAGATGGGCAGTTAAAACTAAGTGTTAAGTTAAAAACAGTAAAGACCAATTAAAGACTAGAATTTGTACGTTTACGAAACATGATCCGTTAAGTGTTAATGAGTATACTATTACACCAGAAGGAAACTAGTAATAATTTTAATCACTCTTTATTGTTTACAGGATTTTATGCTCGATTTCAGTAAGAAATGTATGTAACAGCACTACGGCACTTTAACTGTGATTTGATTAGAAATTTTATCAGTTGAACGTACTAGTATAGATTGATTGTTAACTGGTTTTAATTATTGACTTTAAACTACAAGAGAAACTTACTATTAGGTGAATGAATTTTAAATCACTAATTTACTTTAAATTGTAACGAATAATAGAAATGTATTGACGAGTATTTCTGCCGGCTAGCTTTAAAACAACGTGTTACGAAAACTAGGCTGCGCTTGTTGATTAATAAGATATCCTTGGAAGATGTGCCATTAGCTAATAGTAGGATGAGTGTATGTATCCACTTTTGTATAGAAGTAAGGTTTGAGTCGAAAGGCATACGTAAAGCATTTTCCTGGATTTTTAAGAATCGTTTAAAAGGAGTTTTTCTAATTCGGAATTATTTTTTGTACTCTTAAATCAAAATAACACAGATATCACGGGCCTGCCTTAATCGGAATTTATAGAAAATTTACTGACAGTCGTATTTTTTTGTTTTGTCAATTAATAATATAGAAAGAAGGGGTGAATTTTTTTCTATATTTTGAAAACTATATTTCTAAAATGTTTTTTGTAAGATAAAAATGTCTAGATATTTTTTTACTAAACGTGTTCTTTGTACTCATTTCATTGTCGTTTATTGATAGTTTAATAATCGAACAAGCTTCACGAGATTCATACTCAGGGGTTACCTGAGCTAGAAAAGGAATGTAGTAGAAATATTTTAATATATTATAACTGACTGTAGTAACAGTGGATTATAATTTGGTTTTAATATCAACAACCCTTATAAAGACATTCTCATCCTTGGTAGTTTCTGTAAATGAATGACAAGAGTTCAAATTGTTTTAAATTACAAGTATATAGCGTCGTCACGTTTACAATTTCTCTGATATTTGTTAGATGTATTGTATGTAATTAAAACACTAATAGTTGGACAATTGTTATGGATTATATAACTTTAGTAACTGCTTCTTAATTCACGAGATATCGGAAAATTAAGACAACTAGCCAGGGGACTCGTAGTTAAACTGATTTCACTGTGTTGTATCCAGTAAAGCTAACTATTACAAGATGTATTTGATTCCTGCAGTGTGGTTCGCGAATATCAATGTAAAGCGTCAATTATAAACCAATTTTCTGCTTAGGTTTTTTGCCTTTAATATTACTTTATTAAAATTGTCATCGCTAGGGTACTACAAACCAGTCCCCCGATGGGACGGCGATATGCTTACAGATTTATGACGTTAAAATCCTGGGTTCGATAACCCGCTGTGGACAGCAGGTAGCTCAATGTGGCTTTGCTCTAAAAGAAACAATATAAATCCATTGCCTGTGGCTGTTGCTCTAACTGCAAATAAATGTCAAACTATTAGACGGCGTATTTTGATTATATGTTGAGTTTCCACATTCAAACAGCTATTTCAGAATTTAAAAACATTTAACTTGTCGAACAAGGGTTAATTTTAAATGATAAGTCGTCAAGAGTTATCTTAGAGCAGGGTACAAATGACAATTTAGTTTCTTACATGAAGTTGGTTTAAAAACCAAACGGTGAAAAGATAAGTTCAAAGCTAGACTCTACTGACTGTTAATTGAGAAACTAGACAACACTAAGGTTGAATATGAAAAGTATAGATGATATCAATTTAAGTATTAAGTTGTGATTTTATTTGCCTTTTTCGATGTCACACCGTGAAACTTGTGCGTTTATTAAACTATTGGTAAATTATTTAATAAGAAGCGGAATTTTTATCTCCATGAAAATTTCTGCTGTATTCAAAAGATCTGAATTTGACATATGAATATCATTATAGTTATATTCAGTGCTCAGTACAGAAATTACAAAAAAAATACAACCATATAAAGTGTGAATTCGTAATGTGTTAAATTTACATTAATTGTTGTTGGAACGAAAAATTTTAACTATAAACATATTATGGTCTCTGGGCCGTTCAAGTCACGATAACTGGTAGGTAGTCATTCTATGTAATACATAGTTTCATGGCCTCTCAAAAACTGTGTATGACAAAGAATGGTCACCATCTTTATCGCGACAAAAGTTTTAAGTCTAGCAATTAACATGAAATAAATTTTTATCATTAGATCTTATATAAATTAAAGTATTTGTGTAAATTGATTCAGTTTTTTATACCGATATGATGATTTATTCACCAGTTTTCCTGAAACTGAAAAACGTTCTTCTCGAGCAACTTTTTGCGAGTCAATAATGGTGTGACGCACAACGTCATTCTGAAGTATTAAGGCTTCCTCTAGTTTTCTAATCTTAGCAGACGTTTGTTCACAGAATATAACTGTAACTATTTTTTTCGTCGAAGAGAAAGCGACTAATGAGATACGCCCCTTCCGCAAAACTGAACTTCACTTGACGTTAACGTTATCTGTACTTTGGAATTCGTAACATTACCTCCTAACCGAATCTGCAGAATTTTTAAATTCGGTGGATACAGAAGATAAAAAAGGGGAATATAAAATGAGTAATTTTGTAATAAAAAATTGATGTATGTGCTTAACTTGATGCAGTACATCTCAAGAAGGCACATGTCTTAGACGTCGTAAATATGTATTACATTTCTGGTGGGGGAACATTTTACTACCCGAATGGAGTTTTAAATTTCCATTTCATTCAATATGTATACTTTTTGCTATTTTGACTCGATCATACCCATGTACTGTGTAACACTTTTTTTTTTAAAGATTGTTTTTGGGATGTTAGTTTTTACAACTTGTGAAACATATACAATACTATAAGAATAAAACTTTTTATTTAGTTAATCTTAAGATATGAGTAGGATAAAAGTTTAATGTGTTTCAGTTAGCGGAATATTAAAAATTCATTTTAGTGTTTATTAAATTTAATTGTTTACTTAGAAACAAGTTGTTTGGGAAATAGAATTATACGCCAAATATGTTCTTCGTTTCAGAAATATTTTTTTAAGGTTAATCGACCGTAGACATGGCCTTTATGGGTTAAACAGTATTTTCGTAAGGTCATATGTGGAGTGTACTTGCTCAGATCTTCTACTTCTAAGCTACTACGAAGCCGACATACTGTCCATAAACGTCATTTCTAAGGTCTAATGTTTCGTGGGAATTTCTGTTACGAGGTTTGGTTAATATATTTCGTTCATACTAAACGTTAAAATAGAAATATACGTTAAACGATTTCGTCAAAGCTAATTTTAAAAAGTTTGCGGAGGAGGAAGGTTTTTCTGTAAATTAAGCCTGTTATTTTAGATTTACCATAAGATTTCAGAAACGTGGAAGGTATATATTGACCTTGAAATCCAATAATCTATCGTGAACACAAAAATATATATATTTATATACTACTTTGGAAGCTCAGCATGCATGGATGTTAAAAAAACGGTGTCCAAAATTTTCTGCAATAAAAATCGGTGATATGTTGTATCAATACAAATAATAACTATCCTAATGAGTAAATTATAACGATTACAGGTTTTTATAAGATAATTCTAAATGAAATAAAGCCAGTGTCGTTGTCCTTTAAACATTGAGGCATTTTGAATATGGAAACTTTAGAAAGTTTTTAAATTTGATAAAATTAATGTCCATCATTGCAATTAGGAGTATAAAAAAGTAAAGCCAAATATTTTAGACAAACTTATGAAGTTTAGGCCTAAATATTGTTACTTCAATTATAGTTTTTATATTTTGTGATTTTCAACATTTAAACATTTTTTGCGGATGTATTCTTAAATGTAAATAGTTGTTATTTGTGAGCCTTGCTGTGTTCATGGGTATAAATATTTATATGTGTGTGCATATTTACGATATATCAAATGTGGTTTATGTACGCTTCTCTCGAGTTGTGCTTGATGATTAAATAAATAAATGCGTCCCGTACACTTTGTACCAGTAAATCTGCCTCTGGTAATTGCATATCCACGTTACCGTACTTTATTTTGATGGAAGTTGTTTTGTAAAAAGGTCAAAAATATGAAATAAATATGTATGCTTTGGTATTGCCGCACTATTTGTGTGTGCGCATGAATCATTCCTTGTAACTTTGAACTTATTCTTTATGTTCAGTATCTAGTGTTACACCATTGTTAACATACTTTAGATCAGTGGTTCTCAAACGTTTCAGGCTCGCATACCACTTTTTGTTTAATTTTATTTAAATTACAAACCCAGGCCTAATTAAAAAAAAAAAAAACATAATAAACCTAGTAACAAAAATTCACATTTTAAACACTAACCCATTATTACGAAGGACGCGATTGTTTTTTCTGGCACAATTGAAGAATATGTGGTACCATTTTTGTCAATTTTGAAGGAAGAAAATACTGGTGAGTCTATGAAAGTAGAGGATGAGTGTAGAAGTGAGGAGAGTAGTGTGTATATGTACGTGGAAAGCTCAGATAGGGCTTATTACAACTTTTATGATTTTTTTATACTAATTATGTCGTATACCACTAGCATTAGCTCCACATAACACAGTTTGAGAATCCCTACTAAAGACAGTGTAGACATTCTGTTCACAGGCGCCAGAAAGAAACTACTAGCCATATAAAACTTAAATTTAATAATGTACTACATAATCTTACATTCTTACAAAACCTGGTGGTTCATGATTGAAAAGAAGTTGTTTTTTTCTTAATTGCGCTAATAATAATAATATTTGTGTGCATGTATGAATAATGAACATACAGTTAAATAATGCATTATAGTATTTTTTGGTTTGGACATAACATTCTGGGAAAGAAGGTATTCGTCAATCATTAGTGGCCCAAAAGCGTGTTTAAAATTTGTTGAAATTAAATCTTGCTAAGAAATAGATTCATTTGGGCAGTATGCGCAGGTATTTATACTGGTAAAAATAGTAACAATGATAAATGTTATAGTAGTGAAAGAACACCCTATCCACACCTCTTTAGTATTAGGTTTTGTTTTCTGTATGCTACAGAGATATAGGGTCTGGATTTTCATCAATAAGTTCAGCGTGTCCTAGAAATGTAAATGTTATTTGCCCTACTTTTTCACTTATGACCACAAGAGTTATTCTTCAATGCTTTGGAAACGGTATGAAAAACATATACAATCTTTACGAAAATATCGCGAATCGCTATTACATCACCCCTAACTACAATAGTTCAACATTCTTAGTTTAAACTGACCTCATGCGCAACTAATCTACTCGTGGGACATTCAGTCCTATTATAGGGCCTGTGTGTTTTATCTTTAACCGGCGGTGGCTCGTATCTGTCTTTATATGGTATATCGTGACAGTAAAAAGCTAGTAAGAAGCAGATTTCTATTACAGTAAATAACACAGACAATGGTTAAATTGGTAGACCCAACATAAAACTTCATGACGTATGTCAACAGTGACACGTTTTCATTATAAAAGATTCACACCATCATGAAGACTGAGACAAAAGCTAGACCCGTGCTTCTCAACTGGGTGAATGGTTCACCCAGGGATTAATGAGATCAGGGTGAATGAGAATGATGGGGGTGAATGAGTATTATCAATTATACAACAAATTCAAGAGCAAAAAGTCATTAGTTATTATTATATATTCTAGTTGTAGTTTGATAAATACATTTATTTTATGTTGTATTCATTCTAGTTGTAGAATGCTGTATATTTAAGGAATAATAAAGAATTTTAATTTAGTACTTTTTTTCGAACTGGGGTGAGTGAGTTGTTGTGAAAAACTTATAGGGGTGAATGATATTGGGAAAGGTTGAGAAGCACTGGTCTAGACTATTAATACAATGTGCCAAGTTACTCTGATCAGAGTACTATACCAATTAACTGTAGCAAATATCCAGTATGGCTGTAATAGATACAACAATATAGGTTTTTACTGGATTTGCAATGTATGGATTCAATTACCACAAGAGGAAGGAATTAATCATTTATGAATGATATTCCACCTACCTCTTTAGCATTTTTTTAGAACTCCAGTTTTCTATTTTTTGGTTTTTCGTAGTTTTCGATTATATTATACATGTTAATATATTGCTAGTAACTGAAACTTGAAACATTTCATATCAAATAAATCATTGTTGAATTACATTTTTTCAGCAATTAATAAAGATATAGTTCCCATATTACATACTTTATATATGTGTGTGCTCGCCTGCCTGATACTTCCAGAGGTACTAGTTTCCCGTTCATACAATAATAGTAACCGTAGTAAATGGGAAAAACGTGTGGAAGTGTTATGCAGGAGTAAATCTGAATTATCTGCCTATGACTTCGAAGAAAAGGAACATGCACAATGCAAAAGTAAGGTGAAAAGTAATCTTTATTAACGAAATTAAAGGCAGACAAGTGCATTTAACGATGAACAGAGATTCTACAGGAAATTAAGACTTACTTGACTGAATTGTGAACTATTTTTCTCTTTAAAACCTTGTTAACTTTTTCTAGACTAATAGAACATAGCATTACATCCAATAGTTTCTAATGCCATCTCTTTCAATGCATACATAATTCCAATAGCAAAGTAAGGGAGTGTATATCCTCAAAATATCAGACCTAGTGGAAAATATTTCTTGTTTTGAGGAGAAGAAACCCACTATACACTTTAAATAAAAGTACAGAGGTACGGCTTTTGAATAAATAATCCACTCAAAACTGTACTTCTGGACTATTACTAATATCTGTTGTCAGTTATCAAATGATGAAGAAGAATGTCATTATTTTACACTTCACTTATTCCCAATAAATGGTATGATAACTAATAAGTTATTGACTAGTAAGGGTAACATCATATATTTATGAAAATAACGCGAATCTTTATTACATCACCTCAAACTACAACACTTCAACATATTTAGTAAGTAACACAGAAACAATGGCTAAATTGATAGGCCTAACATCACTTATGACCACACAAGTGATATTATATTAAGCCAGTCATTATCCAGATCAGGCTACCTTTTCAAACTAAGCAGTAAACTGGTTAGGGATACCACTGTGAAGCCAACAGTGACTTCGAAAGATTTGCAAAGTTCTATGTCTGATATGGGAGTCAGTGTTTGTACATTGACAATATCCTGGCCCTTAAACAAAGCTGGCCTGTATGGGCAAATGGCAAGAAAGAAGCCATTACTGAAAAAGAATCATCTTAAATTTCGTATGGAGTTTGCGACAAAGCATGTAAATGATACTGCAGACATTTGGCAGAAAGTTTTATGGTCAGACGAGACAAAAATTGAACTTTTAGATCTAAATTCAAAGTGTTACACCTGGCACAAGACCAACACAGCACATCACCCAATCAACACCATCCCAACTGTCAAGCATGGTGGTGGCAGCATCGTGTTATGGGGATCCTTCTCATCAGCAAGAACTAAGATGTTTGTCATGCAAATCCTAGAGGTAAACATACTCGAGTCAGCCAAGAATATAAAACTTGGTAGAAAATTCACATTTCAGCAGGACATTCACCCAAAGCAAAAGGCCAAAGAAGAATTTGAATGTCCTGCAATGGCCCAGTCAAAGTCCCTGACTTGAGTCCAATGGAAAATTTATGATGAGGGTTGAAGATTGCAGTCCATCAACGATCCCCAACGACCTAGTCAAAATTAGAGCAATTTTACCAAGAGAATGGGCAAAAATTACACCACCTCATTGTGCAAAGCTGGTAGAGACCTAACCAAAATAACTCACAGCAATAATTGCTGCTAAAAGTGCTTCCACCAAGTACGGACTTAGGAGACTGAATACTTATGCAATCAACAAATTTCAATTTATATATTTTCTTTGCAGGTTTTGCTGATATTTATCCTCCTTCACATAAAACAGTGTTAAGTTTGATCATTAGAGTTTTGAATAAAAACAAGTTCATTAATAAAAATGGTTTATATTATTTGTATTTCATCAAAATGTGACATTATTAGTAGGGGTGAATAATTTTGCAATGCATTGTACTATACTAGAAACATTAGACACACTGCTACTGGTTGTGAGACATTACTAACGGCAACAAAGACAATCTCCCACACCATAATATGCTGCCATCTAGGAGCTAATAATTTCAATTCATATTCTTGGCTTCAAAAATAAATCACCATTGGCATTCAGTCAAATTAAAACTTTTTAACCAAAATCCCTTCAGCCAGGATTAATATTTGTGCTTTATACTACATTATATATAAACAAAAATACAAAGCAGCACAGGCAAAATACAGTGTTCTACATCAGAATACATTCACTGTCTTAACCCTATCTCTATGGGTCTTTCTGTCAGGGATCAAAGGCCATGTCATTGCATTTTGTAGATTCACATTCAAATTTTATTGAACTATTATTTTATGAATGTATGTGAATAAGTCTAGTATCAAATTGCAGATTATAATTCAAATTTTAGTATTATACACAGCGTGGTCACAAGTAAATAGACACCACCTTTTCAGAAAAAATGAAATTTTTCAGTCATATTCACTTGAATTG
>NW_013665910.1:715102-715914 GCF_000517525.1 Limulus polyphemus
CCATTTAAGCCGTCTCCAGCCATTATTAGATAGAACATAGTTTATTTTTCAAAAAAAAACATTTGATAATTGTCTGGAGGTTATAAAGATTTTGCACGTGAATTTGAAAATGTTATGATGCATAGAAGTATTTTGATTCTTAAAATCGAAATTACTTTGCAGGTTAGATAGTCAACATTCTGAAAGAAAAAAATGTCAGGAGAAAAATCTTTAATTAAAAAATCTTAATACGTAATTTAAAAACCTAGGTATTTTTGTGTATGAAAAGCTTTATAAGGTTTATAAATAACCTGCAAAATTTTGTAAAGATAAACATACATTATTCAAAATCACAGTATAATTATTCTCACGGATACTTTTGAAGTTACGAGCTTGGTGGATCCCACCCAGCTCATAATGGTAGGGCTAGATGACCTCAGACACTAGTACCTAAATTATCACAACATTACTGCCACCAGTTATAATCACTTTCGCTACAATTATTATCACAGAAAAATAAACACAGGTAAAATCCAATGAAATTAGGATTTTTTTCAATGAGATTCATAACTGCTTGATTTGTATTCTGTACTCAGAAAGAACACAACTAGCACATATATGTATTGTTACGACAGCGGAAGTCACGTGACGCTAGTAACACGACATGAACTTCTAGAAAAATCATGCCCCTTCGTGAAGCCTGGAGTGTTTACTAGATGTACGGTATTCTTGTGTATAAGACCGCCAAGAAGTGACGGCAACAATGTAATGTAATTGAATTGCAGACAGAGATACAGACGTACAATTGAGCCAAGCGTGTGAATCGTTCGCTC
>NW_013665910.1:716914-717554 GCF_000517525.1 Limulus polyphemus
TTGAGCTTATGGGTATGAAGAATAGACAGAAAGTATACTTGGCTGACATTGAAGACCAATGCATATTAGGATTGGACTATTTGCTACCGAGGAAGTGTGTATGTAACTTCGATAAAATGACGTTTGGAAACAACAAAGGCCAGATTCCATTAAGTGTTGCTGCATCTGTTGATCTGCATGTCACAGCACTTAAGTCAACTACAATACCCCTATGTCAGAGAAGATAATTTCGGGTAGGATAAAAGAACATCCCGATGGGTCTTCCACAAGCCCAATGCTTGTGGAAGACCCATCCAGGCCAGTGGCTTTGAAGATTGGAAGGTCACTTGTGGCATGTCATCAAGTAGTACCTATAACAGTGGCCAATTTCTCTAAATGTGAGCATACACTTAAGAAAGGGGCATTGTTGGGTGTGTGCCAGGAGGTAGAGCCAGTCATGTTAAAGCAAGAAATACAACTGTAAAGAAAGGATATACACTTCCAGAACATTTAGCATAGTCCATTTGGCATCATCACAGGCTCTTCAGGTAAAAGAACTTTTGGCAAATTATGCTGATGTCTTTTCGAAAGGAGATCTGACCTTGGCTGCACAAACCTGGTAGAGCACAGAATAAGCACAGGCAATCACCGTCCCAATAAA
>NW_013665911.1:0-2730 GCF_000517525.1 Limulus polyphemus
CCAACCTGATATGAAATCCACCCTTCTGGCTTCGGAAAGGAGAATCTATGGATATAGTGTGGCAACAAGACAGGTTAGTGCCAAAAGAAGTCAATCTTTCAAACAGTGATGTGTGCACAGACCCAGAATATGATGAAGCTGCTCAAAGGCCCATACTACTCGACAGAAAACATATGGTGCTGAAGTAAGTCCAAATGGGAGAGCTTGGAACTACTACATCTGGTCCTTATGCAAAAAATGTAGAAATCGATGAGAAGACTGCTATGGGGATGTGAAGGTAGACATCTGTAACATCGAACTTGGTCATCCAAAGATCTGGTGTGAAGTGTCATTAAAGTTGAAGAAAAGATTCCATGGTGAAATGAGGAGGCTATAGGAAGAGATTGACTTGAGACAGATTGATGATAAGACGCCAATCTCCAGCATTCTTGGTCACAAGAAAAGGATGAGAACAGAATCCTGTATGAATAGGATCGACTTTCTGAATGGGTAGACACAGACACCACTGGCACCATTCTTACCTTCAGAAGATCCCTAAGAATACAGATGTAACTGATTCTGTAAACCAAGGGGTGCCTTCCAGAGATCACAATACACTAGTAAGAGTTAAATGAATCCACAAAAATGGAGATCTGTTAAGAGGGGTAACAGGTTCTAACCTGGAACCCCATAGATCCAACAACAAATCCAACTGTTGGGTGTCCAAATACACTACAGCAAGACGATGATAAGCCAGGGCATGTTGTTCTGATAAATGAAGGGAGCAAGGCATAGCAATACTCTCTCGTAATTGCACTGCAAACATCCCAGCATAGAAGGGGAAGGAATAAGAACTAATTAATCACCCCAAGATCTATCTAACAACAAGACAGGGTAGATGCAAAAGCAAGGGGGTTAATCCCCAAAGCTTCACAAACTTGCGTAACTAACTGCAGAAAAAGAGGCAGAAGGTGGCCAATCAGATGAGCTCTCAGTAGAGGCAGCTCTAGTGAAATAAGTAGAAAACAGTGTATAATGGGTAAAAACCCTCAGGCTGCAGGAAGGACTACAAAAAACAAAAACACCAGACTACTGTCAAAATGCTTCAAAAGAAAATGTTAACCACAAAACATAACTCCTAGCTCTAGTGCTTTATCAAGAAAAAGTGATTATATTGTCAACATACAGTGGTTATATACAGTATCTGCATAGAGAGTGTGTGAGGGCCCATGTAAATTAGATATTGCTGAGGGCAAACGAGTGGGGTATAAAGACTGGAGCAAGCAAACATGATGTTTAGATGACAAAGATGAAAACTGAGAAATAGCTATAAATGTCAGTAGAAGTATGCATGTTTCGGAACTTATATACCAGATAATTTAAGTGCATTGTAAAAGTCCATGAATCAAAATTCTGCTTGACGTAGAGTATAACCATAATGAAAAAAGTAATTTAAATACTCTAAAAATGGTTTCCTAAAAACAAATTTATCATTGAAAGTGTTACTATAGTTAATGTAGGGGTACAGGAAATGTAGTCAACATCCTTTGTCTGTTCCCGAGAGCTAAAGCAGTTTCAAAAAGACAATAAAAGATACAGACCATTCAATACCTGGGGATAAAATATAATGAACTATCATCAGTTTACACTACACATACACTTGCAAAACAGATTTTAGGATTTCAAGGTTTTCACGGTTATAAACACAGTTGACAATTATCATAGAAATGTTAAATCATAATAATCTTAACTTACTCTTTGAACTTGCTATTATTAAAAGTTAACATATACAAGCATATTTTTCAACAAATAAGTCAGTTAATAATGAAAAAAAACAAAAACCAACTAACCTGGTGTCAGAAAATCTCCCAAAGGATCTTCTGCTTGATTAAGTAAAATATTCTTCATCTTTAAAAGAACACCCATTTCTTCTAAATACAGAAGTCCATGTTTAGTTTCAACCAGTTGAGAAAGAAGCTCCAAACAATTCAACTTGACAAGAATATCAGTTCCATTCAATTCATTGAGGAGCACGTCCAGGAAGGCACTTCTGCTTATAATGAGCAGAGCTTCATATGACGAACATGCCAGTATCACCAGAAGCTGTAACATAATGTGTTCTAGGGCTTGTATTATTGTTTATTTATTATATTACACTATGACAGCACTGATAAATATTTCAGTGACAAATTATGGAGCAGATGAACAAATTCTGCAACAGCTAATATACACTGAGTGGTCACAAGTAAATAGATACTCAATTTTTCGTCATTTAATTGAGTTATGCTAACTAATTTGTGTTCACAGAGCACTATATAAATGAAAATGGTCCACACACTAGTTATCTTGTGCTACTACATGCCTAGAACTCAAGGTTCTCTCGAATTGTCAGATTTTGTTAGAGGAGGAATAGTTGGTCAAGCAGATGGTGGAATAAGTCAGCGGCAAATTTCGCAGAATTTGGGAATCCTGCTTTCGACAGTCAACAGAATCATCGTGCAGTTTAGGAAACACGGCAAGGAAACAACTGAGCAGCGTCCGGGTCGTCCTGGTCCATCGGAGAGGACAAAAAGGGCTGTCAAGAGGAGCATCGAAATGGATCCCAGATTAACGACTGCAGAAGTGTCCAAAGCTGGTGGGATGAGCCCCGAAATCTGTTCAACGGATTCTCCACAGATTGGGTTATAGTTGCAGAGCAGCTAGACGGAAGCCCTTATTAAGGCTTGCCAACATAGTTAGACGAAAGAAGTG
>NW_013665911.1:3618-7146 GCF_000517525.1 Limulus polyphemus
AGTCTGAATCAAGTGCGAGGAATATGGTGGAGCATTGTCGGGATGGAGGCGCCAATTTTCTGTTGACCACAACTCCGGTCTCTTGTGCCGCACAGCATCACGTAGGCGACGGAGGACATCCCTGTAGTACTCTTTGGTGATTGTTTGACCCTGTGGTGCGTACTCGTGGTGTACCACACCGCGGGAGTCAAAGAAAACAGTCAGCACATTCCACTTGATTAGGTTTCCAACGCTCCAGGTATGCCAGTTTTTATTCCCCGGCCAAAGGTCGGATACTTTTCTCACAGGCCTCGTACATCTATTTATACTTAACTTTATTGACCTTTGAACCATGTCTAACTTATAATCCCACCACAAGAGTTGTAAATCGCTCGGCAAACGTACAGCTCATATAACCATATCGAATTATGCAATGGAGGAGCATAAGATTTTTTCTTTCATCAGCTCACTAATCTAACCCAATAAGTTTCTGATTCTTATAATTTAGTTACTTTTATAATAACAAATAAGAATTTACATGAAAAACAAGAAACATAGTACTTACCTGGGTCTTCATTTATTTGCTGTTGACTGTCGAAACTTAAGCCTACTTTGTTGTACTAAGGGTAATAGTACACTAAATAATTTTTTACATTAAATACTGCACCTAAGAACACAAAATAATAACATGCAAAAAGTAAACAATGTCCTATAACTATCATAATTTTTCTGGCTTTCTAACTACATGATAAGAGCTGTTACAATTCACCTTAGCTTGTTGATGTGTTTCACACAGGAATAAAGTTTTGAATTGGTGGCAAAATAGACAATTTTCTGTACAGAAAACAATATAATATAAGACAACATTTGATAGATTAAAACATTAGCTTTCTCTTGGTTATAAATAACAGTATTAAATGAAAGAGAGAACTGCTGGCAATTTGTGTGAAAGAGGATGGGACAGGTGGGTGTGGCAAGCATGTCTGATTTCCTTAGCTTATGGCTCTGTAACCAAATAAAATTGAAGACTAAAAAATAAAATTAGCCTGACTATTACTTATATTATAATGAGTAATTTACATTAAATTCTGTACTTCTTGGAGAGGTGGTAAATAAATTAAAGAGAGGGAGACCTAGAAAGCAAATGTTACAATTCTCATACTAGGGGAGAATGAGGATTTTTAAAAATATTTCCTTACAAAATTCAGAACTTAAACATTTTATGCTATTAAAATTTAATTTATTAACTACGTGTTGATGTCAAGTTTATCCATATTCATTGATAATAAAGCAGTTTAATTAAATTTTTAATGTAACTCAGAAAAGTGCAACTATATAGAAAGGGTTAAGTGGGTATCTGTGATTGTGTATGGTGCAATTAGTTACATGTGTATCTCTTATTGTGTATGCTGCAATAATTTATATGTGTATCTTTGATTGTGTATGCTGCAGTCAATTAAATGGGTAATCTTGATTGTGTATGTTGTAATCAGTTAAATTGGTATCTCTGATTGTGTAATGCTGTAATCAGTTATACGTGTATCTCTGTGTATGCTGCAAATTACAAAAGAAAGTTAGTATCCAAAATGCTGAACAAGATCTCAAAAAAGTTCTTCTGAAGGTATGTCATGTTTTTGTTTTAAACCCAACTTCAACTGTAAAAATATGCCTTTGGACTTTGTATATATCTAGGAAGCTGTTACATTAATGCAGATAATTTTCAAATGAGTTACAATGCAAGTTTAATTTTTTTTACTTCAATGTATTACCTCTAACATTCTAAATCGAGGTATGTCCCCTTGTTGAATTACACCATTGATGGCATCCATGACTGGTTGTGAAATCAACACACAGAGAACCTGAATGTCTTTTCCAAGGTTTTTTAGTATGGTGCAAGCATTTTGAGCTATATTAATGTCTTCAATAGCAAGACATTCAGTTATACAAGTCAGAAGCTCTGTTTTGGACATCATCTCAGTGGCTGCAGAGGGGTCTTCTGAACATCGGGCAAGCTACAAAAACAAGGTAGAATTAGAGATGTGGCATATAGTAACTAATTAAACAAAATAGAGAAGCAGGAATAGAATTTGTGAAACTGAACCTTACTCATCAAGTAACTTGTGTTACCCCAGCACATTTCAGTCCCTTCTACATCTACAACCAACAAGATCAAATAAGAAATCTCATGCGTCTTTAACAATTTCTTTTTCTCACAACCAAATTAAATCTACAATGAAATTTAAATCCAGAAAAAAACTAGTTATAATGGAGTCATATCAAATAAAGCAGCCCAATTAGTTATAAAAACACAGTGCTAATTCAGCAACTAATTTAATTACTTTTTAAGCTTTTGAAGCAGCTCTCATTCTTTTTAATTATTAAAAGCAATTAGGTTCAAAATTAAATACACTGTTGATGCTCTAATCAATCAATAAAATCACACAGCATTTTTGTTTTGAACTAGGAAAAATGTGTTTCAAAAGACAGGATCAATTACTTAATCTGATTACAGGACTAGGGTAGGTCACACACACAGACAACAGCTAGCTGTTCTTGTCATACAAGACTTATCAAATCAGAAAGAAAACAACAACTTCAACTCTGAAGATATAGATGATTATACACTTGTTATGTTCACGTGCTGCACTTATTAAATATCCAGATGACTTCTTTATACCATGACCCAGAAGACAGTTAGCCAAGCCATTTATCCTTCCAAGTCCTACAAATTAAAAGTGGTAACTTATCTGCTGTTTTCAAAACCATTTTTTTGCTATCAAATGTACTGAGGTGGGAAGTCAAGATTAAATCTAGGCCTATTTTGATATTGTTAATATCTTCACAAAATTAAGAAATTATGAAAGAAAAAAATTGTAGTATTCATTTCTAAGTTATATGAAAAGTTGGACAAATTTAAAATTAACAGAGAAAGGCTTAAAATTATGTAATGGGTGTTCTTAAGTATTTTGTATTTTTGAGTTTTATGGTTGTTTAGCAGCTTGTATGGTACCATTGTTATGTTGGGCAACTTATTTTATTACTTTTTAGTACTTTCCTTGCTAATCAATAAATTTTCCCCATCTGTCTTGAATGACTTGAAATTCAGCTCTAACATATTAATTACCAAAATCTCAAACCTTTTAGAAATTCATAAAGAATCTAACACAACTGTTACATATATATACAGTAAACCCTCCTACAATGCAGGTTTATCCAACATTGATTTGGTTATACATGCAAAAATAAAAGCAATAAATTATCTTCTAAACACAGAAAATTCGATCATCTGTGTTTCACCCAACATGCAAACATATGAAATCTTTAAATTGTTATAACTTCCTAGATACATTTCAAATGTTTTTTTCAGTAAAACTTTATATTCTATTTGTTATTTTCTCTATCTCTATACAGGATCGGTCTATTTGACCAACCTTGTAACCACCAAAAAAAAATCTAAATAAATCTAAATTATCCCTTTTTCTTTGTAGAATGACTTCAAATTGTAACATGAAACTACATTTGTTTATCCTAAGTAGATTTAAGCTATTA
>NW_013665911.1:8076-10534 GCF_000517525.1 Limulus polyphemus
TACGTGTCGTTGTAGGAACGAGTATACTTCGTGGTGGTGGTAGGTACGTACTAGTGTGTGTGTGTGTGTGTGTGTGTATATATATATATATATATATATATATATATATATATACACAGGGTTGAGTACATTATATCAATTTTTGATATGCAAATCAGCAAGTCATGTGACAACCACAGCCAATATAAAGTTACAGGAAAACAGATTGTACCAGGGTACATTTTGATAATATTTGGTGTCTGCAGGTAGTCTGATGCCACCAAATAGTCATTGCTTTTGGGAAGGGTATGTAATAGTATTTCCACACAAAATATTCATAGAATTAAATCATAAAGATGTGTTCACAGCAGGGTTTAGAATTTCCAAGACTAATATATCCCTTGTATTTAGTGGTATTGGAAAACAAAAGAATATGAATCAAATTAGAGCACTGGGAACATCCAGAAATAGACTTGCAACAAGTCATACATCAGCTTTAGTCAAGTCTAGTCTTCTAACATGTGAGAATTCACAAAACACAATAGTCATTGGAAAAAGCTCTCCATGTGCCCAGAGCAACATAATCAAGAAAGATCTCTGTCTGGAAAAATGCTGAATGTACAAGTTCCTTTCATGACATATCAGTTTAATCATGGCATACATCAAGCAGCTGAATACAGAAATGAGTATTCATGCTACTCCATACAAAAGGCTTACTGGTCAAGTCACCCAATGCAGTGCTTAAGGACCTCTGAATAACTGCTGGACTGTTGAAAGGGCCACTGGCAAACTGTTTTCCTCATACACTAGATGTATTATGTAAATCCTAATGGGAAAAATTGTGTGCTTTTGACATTACAGCCTTACGATAGACTTTTACAATGGAAACTATACTGCAGGGCTATTGTCAAGATACACAGATGTCAGACACAGCATGACCACAAATAGCAGCATGGGGCTGTAACTACATGATAAAGCTCTAAAATTATCTTAACATAAAAGTAGTCACCATCTGTAGTACTTAATTTCTTTATTCATGTAACCTTATTGAAAGAATCACATACAACTAAATTCAAAGCAAACAACAAACTTTAGTAAAAGAACAAGTGTATTTGTTCCACAGGTATAATTTTTAGTATAACTGCTGCTTATTAACGGAGCAATATGTTTGAAACTGATCTTGAATGAAGATAAACATGTTCTAATCTTTAGCTGATCTTATTTAGATAAATTGCTTAAAAGCAAGTATTCATAATGTTGAAAACTCATTAAACAACAGAATATTTGTTTCAAGTCACATTTTTTTTACTGCATTTACATCTTGCACATAAATGATCACATTGCTATATTGCAGTAATGCATTGTTAATTCAGTCCTGATATATGATTAATTTTTTTTTTCAAAATTCAGGTAAGCTATCTATCTATATTAAATAATACTGTAACAAAATCTAAAACAACATAGGCAGACACAGAATTTTGAAAAAATGGGGTTGTCTAACTCTAGGATCAGAATATATGCTTACTGACATATAGGTTATTTATAATGCATGTAAATTCTTAATAATACATTAATTAATAGTATAAACATATCATTATTGTTGTAAGAATCATATGTTATATACATTTTCAATTTTAATTAATGATACAGAATAATTATTGCTTATTTAAAAATTTACAAATCGAGTCTCAGTGAGTAATGATGTCTCTATAATTATCTTTTTCTTTTGGTTCTGAAGAAGTGGCGTCTAACCATTGTATATACCCTTGAACAAATACATTGCATCCTTCTATAGCCTACCTGTGACAAGGCTACATTCTTTACTTCTGGATGAGAGTGACGGAGGCACCTAATCAGCTCATTATAAAATCTTGTTACTAGTATGTCCGGTATTGTGTAAGACAGCAGTTTTGTAAGTAGTTCCAGATACTGACAATTCTGTTGACTAGAAAAAAAAAAAAAGTTAAAAAAGAATCCTAAAGCATTTGTTGTTTCATTTCATATTCACTTAGAAAAGACAAACTAACTCACTGTATTCGTGTGTCAGTACAAATTGTGTTCGGATTCAGTTAGCTGAATGGCCTTTTGCCATCTTGTTCTAAAATTTGTCAAAAAAGCTAGTAATATCATCACTCTACATTTCAATAAGAATACACAAGACAGAGCACAAGTTATTTGTTGTTTATAAAGGTTACTAGTAAGAAAACAAAACAGCCATCCAACTTAAATATAGCCCTTCCCACACAATGCAAAAAAACAAACTTTTATTATTATTATTATTATTATAAATAAGATATTTTTTATATATTCTTAACACTTATAGGTTCATTAAATTCCAGGATCCTTACCAAATTTTCCTGATTTTCCACCTCTTTACTTAAAAAAGTAAAATTTTTCAAAATTATTTTGTTTTTCATAGTTCCCCAGTTGGACATCAAGAAGCTCTCTAACTTTTACTTTCATTAAGTGGCAAACTAAG
>NW_013665911.1:11209-12459 GCF_000517525.1 Limulus polyphemus
ATCCCTACCAAATTTTCCTGATTTTTTTCTCTGGAAAACCATAAAATATTCAAATAATTTTAATCACTACTGTACTTTGTGGCAATACTTATGTAGTACAGGGATGTCCTTACATTTTCCACCTCTTTACTTAAAAAGTAAAATTTTCAAAATTATTTTGTTTTTCATAGTTCCCCAGTTGGACATCAAGAAGCTCTCTAACTTTTACTTTCATTAAGTGGCAAACTAAGCTATGTAAGGATTAAAAGCCTCCTTGTCTGATTCTCTTACATAATAATAACAGTTTTTAATTAGTGAGCTGAATTATTCTTGTTGGCAAATCAGATAATAGTTGGGAATTAACATCCTTGATTCTTCACTGTCAATTGGTTATCTGGTTTAAAAAGGTTTTCTTGTGCCAGGAAACTGAGAATTTATTGACATATCTAAGATGGTGTTAGAGCTTGAAAGAGCAGAATTACACAGATATTAAACAATTAGTAGATAGTTTTCAGTTAGTATCCATCAGAAACCTACAGTTTTGGCCATATTTTCTTTATACTTTTAGGTGAAGAGTCAGAGTTAATTATAAGTGCACCTCTTGTTTAATTCTATGTCTACAGGTCTTCCTATGGTTATGGGTCAAAGGCCATGTCATCACACTTGTAAAGTCGCATTCAAAATTTTATTGAACTACAATTTTATGAATGTATATCAATATATATGTAGATAATTTAAATTTTAGTATGATCCATTATCTAATTTCTTAATTTAAAAGTAAATATTAAAAAAGAAATTGTAAATATTGATTTTAATGTGTCACGTAGCACATTGAATGCAGCATTGGTTCAAATTAGATGTTGATGATGTCCAAATACAAAGTCTGTAGTTTTTTACGAATTAGGAACTCAAATTACTGATATTGACAAGCTAGAATATGAAATAAGAACATCCTATAGTTTCTATTTGTTGAGACATCATTACATGTACTGAACAAACACAGTGGCCCTGTCCACCTCTTTTCATTTTTGGAAAGACATGCTTACGTACACTTACTTCTGTCTACGTCATGTGAATAACCAACTGAAAGCTCAGAATGTCCCCCTAGTGGCTTTCTCAGTGTAATTGAAGTTTTCAGCATCAGTCTTGTTCTTTTAAAGCTTGGATTCAAAAAGGTAAGGTGAAACTTTAGTGAGCTTGAAATTTCATATTTTTTTAGACCCAAATACAGCTTACTTACTAATTTTGATAAATTATAGTGGAATTCTGTG
>NW_013665911.1:12637-20375 GCF_000517525.1 Limulus polyphemus
ATATGAAACTTTAAAAAATTATTTAGTTTCACATCCTCCACATGTGAATTTTGATAAGGCTTAGCAACCTATGGCAAAGTTCATAACTAGAAGAGAATTATTTTCTAAAATTCTTTATTTACTGTTCTATGTTTAAAGAAATACAACTGAAATTTATGAACTTATTTTAAATAGAAATAATGTATATACATATATAATGTATTAAAACTGAAATGTGACTGTATTTTACAAAATACTAGTCCACTAAAACACAGCCAAGACAGGTCACTTTGTAAAGGCCAGCTTTATATTCTTGGATACGGTGACATCAGTGGACTTGCGCCGCATCATTGCAATTTCAATAATGTTAGCCAGGCACGGCTGAAAGGTCAATATAATAAAAATTATAAATATATATAAATGTATAATGTTATGAAATTTAAGCTATTTAGACTAAACATTTGAGTTTTTGTGTTATAATTTGTAGTCATTCTAGAACAAAAAAAGCATAATTTATATTTATTTCTTTATATTTTTTTTAGGTTTACAAAGTCAGTCAAATTGAACCAACCCATACAGAGATACAGTAGTGAAAATAACAGATAAAATATAAAGTTGTTTTCTAAAAAAAATTTGATAATTATCTGAAGGTTATAAAAATTTAGCATGTGAAATTTGAAAATGTTCTAATGCATAAAAGTATTTTTAATCTTAAAATCAAAATTACTTTGCATGTTGGATAATCAACATTCTGAAAGAAAAAATTTTATGAGAAAATTTTTGATTAAAAAATCTTAATACTTAATTTAAAAACCTGATATTTTGTTTACAAAAGTCTTGTAATGTTTACTAATAACCTGCAAAATTTTGTAAAGATATGCATAAATTATCAATAATCATAGCATAATTACTTTCATTGCGAGTTTTGTGGTTATGGACTGAATGCAATCCACCCAGCCCATAATGGAAGGGTTATATTTGTTAAAGTTCTTGAATTAACCTTAATAGAGCAAGATTTAAGCTAGTTTTAGTAGCATTTGTTTATGTTAAAGGAGGAGATATTCAGAGTGTAGCATTTGGCTCCATTAATCCAAGTGAAGTGTTTCATTTTTTAAAGCTTCATTAGTGAGATCTTGAAATTCTCACAGTGTAAGTATATATTAAAGTAATGTTATATTTGATTTAACTTGTGGTACATGTTTTCAGTTAACATTTTCTTTTACATTATCTCAGTTTAATTTACAAGAGGGACCTACATGCACTGATAAGAGTTTTTCATGTTCTATTAAAGTCTTCTTCAGCTCTTGTCAGTCACACACTTATATAAATACAATCATTTGCCCTACTGTTTAGTGTTTTGTATTGCTTATTTGTGAAAGTGACATTAAAGTTTTGTTCTATGTATAAATCTGTATCTTGTCTCTTTCTTTGACTTAACTGTTGCAACTCCTTGGAAAATATACATCCAAGAACCTCCAATTAGCATCTCTTCTTTGTTGGTCATCCGCAAGACTACACTTTAGTAAAATAGTACTTACATTAAATAAAAGGGAGTTGTACTTACTTAAATATAGTTATGGCTGATTTTCAACTTTGTTAATAATATTTTCCCTTTTTTATATCACTGTGAAATATCCTTATTTTTCCAAGTCAGTACAAATACACTGAAATGTTTGTGTAAATCTGTCACATAACACATTGTGATGTTCTTATTTTCATTTAAAATTCTAAACCTTGGATATATAATAACTGAACTACAATGTATTTACCTTACAGACTAAAAAATCTTTAAATTTACTGTTCACTGATTCTTCTAATGCTGTATAAAAATGTGTGGCATGATCTCTCATCGAATTGCACATTAAGTTTATACTAACAATATTAAGTACTGTTATTAAATATTTTACATTTGTTACACCCTTACAAATAAAATGTGTATTTGTTCATTACTTCTTAAACTGAGATACTTCTGCTACAATTTTAAATGTTTCACATTGTATTTCATTGAAACATCTGAAATATAATTAATTTTATACACTATTATATGATAATATGATGGTATTAGAGTGTAAGACATATTTTCAAAATAAATTACCAATTTGGTAAACAGTATACTTCTAGTGTTTTGTCTAATTACACATCTGCCTAAGAGATGTACATGCTATTAGCCTTAAAGCAACTCCCACCTTAAATCAGTGTTTAGTGAACTGCACTGGTGCATGATGATGTCATCATGTGACAAAAGCACTTCACTAGTAGGAGGGCAACACAACCTCCCTGCATAGTAACTCCCTCTATACATTTGCACTCATGAGAACTTCATTTTTTGACAAGGCAAGACAAAAATGTACAACAGAAGTGAGAAAGATGGGTTGGAATGTGTGTAGAGGTGAGTATCTATCAGAAATACATTTTCAGGTAAGGAACACGTTAACTTCCAAGATAATAACTCACCTCTCACACAGTTTAGGTAGAATCCCACACTGAATTTGTGAAGGTGCCAGTGCAAAATTTTACTTAGATGAGTTCGCTTCAGAAAGCACCTGAAAGGAAACCCATGGAGTGTGATACCCAATGGCATGAGCTCCATAAGAGCACACCTATCACAGACCACATCTTGCCTCGACCAAGGTATACTCTTTGCCCGGAATATAAGAAGAAGAGGCAAATGAGCCCCAGATGGAATGAGAACATGATCATTCAAGCACTTGCACACAAGTGGTTGGTGAGACAATATGTGTAGTGTGGTTGGGGCACATTTATACTGTACTATGCTTGCTCACCTCAACACCACTGAAAAGACTCCAGCTACAGAAGGAGTGCATTTTAGTTATGCAGTTTTGTTTTGTATAGTGTTTGCTCACCTCAACTCTACTTATCAGACTCCATCTGCAGGAGGAGGGCACTTTAGTTATTGTGGTATTATTTCATATAGTGTGGACTCACCTCAACTCTACTGAACAGACATTGGCTGCAGGAGGACACATTAATGTTGGACCATGATTTCTGTATAATTTGTGCACATCTCAACTCAACAGAACAGGCTCTAGAATCAGGAGGAGGACACAAGAGGTATGAGTTATTCTTTAGAGGGGTGGCCCACCTTACACTGACAGTGTCATCACTGTCTCACTTCTTAATGTATTGTGCTAAACCCAACCAGTGAGGAATCTCCATGGTCCATCATCTTAGTTGCTAGGAACTGGTAAGTGGCAGGGGTCTTCTGTGCTCCATTCGATGAAGAAAGGGAGAATTCATACTGTGGAGACCTGGAGAAGTGCTCAAATCCCCATTGCATCTCTAACTGGAAAGGACTTTTACTGGAGACAGAGCAATTAGTGACCTTCGAAACTCTAATTTAAAAACTAGCAAACACAAGTCAAAGAAGTGGTCTGGATTGGACAACTGAATAAATATGTATACCATGAGTATACCTAAGTCATCTTGTGGAAAACTCCATCTCACAGTTGGCATTTGCAAAATTAGGTAGATGGTCTGAGCAATTTCCATTATCCTTGCTCAACATAGATTTTGGGTAAGAATATCCTACAGGATAAAAGAAAAGGAGGTCAAAAAAAGGAAAATGTACTTACTTGTCAAGAGATGGCAAGTCAGCTGAAGAATGGCAATCAATGACAAATACCCACAAGAGATGAAACAGCCAGATGGTGAAGATAATGAGAGACAAAGGTGTGGGGCATAATCTACATGCCAGCCTGAACTACCTCATCCAATAATTGGTGAAAATAAGCAGCAGGAGAATGAGTAAGGTGACAAAGCTGATGCAAAGAAATGTGGAATAACCTATGGGCATCCCCATTCAAAAATGCATACACCAACTAAAGAAATTAACAGACCCACCCCATTAGGGAAAAAAGGAGATAGGTCCTTATAGGAAGAGGGGTCTGAACAGTCTGAAAAGGACACAGTAGCCAGTCTGGATCTGATCAATCATAAAAATGAAGTTTAGAAGTAAGGGAGAAAAAAGAGAAAGTGCAGTCACCTTCCAGAGTGGTGGAGGTCTTGGGAAGGAAAGCCTGATCTGGATAGAGGAGAAAATAAATACAATGGAAAGAGTGCTAGAAGGACCATCTGAATAATAAAGAGTATGCAAAATTACACTGAGGTCCCAGTCAAACAGAGGAGTAGGGTGAGGAGGCAATGGAACATGAAGAATCAGAATCAAATAGAGAGGACAGGGGAAGAAAACACCCTACAGTACCAGGAAAGGTGAAATATTGTCAATAATGGTGCCCGATAACCAACAATGGAGGAGACTGACAAACCATGGTCAAATAACTAGATAAAGAAGGTAGAAAGATGGTTCATAGTAGGTTGGTTAGGAGAAAGGGAATGATGGATAGACCAATGGCAAAAGACATACCACTTATATTGATAAACAGAAAAAGCGTAAGGGCAACAGAATGATATAAAAGGAAGGTTACATGATTAGAGAGTCTGACTTGATGGGTCAGGTCTGGACATATCCCATTCAAAAAAATGGTGGGACAATATCCTCCAATGAAACAGTAAAGTGTGAGGTTGAAACAAGAGAAAGAGGGCATTGGACAGGGAAAGAGGGGTCTGGTTGCCAAACAATAAAGCAGAGGAAACCAAAGTTGAGCTGGCCAAATAAGCACAACCATGAAAACCCAGCAAGGAATGTCATGAATTAGGGTGAGAACCCAAGGTGGGAGACAAAGAGGAGGATATGCATACAGAAAACAGTGAGATTAGCCCTGCTTGAGAGTATTGGCAGACAGAGTGAAAGGATGAGAAGTAGGAGACCAAAAGAAAGGCTGCTTGGAGTTGAGAGGGGTAGCAAAGGCATCTATGAGGGGTGTGCCCAACTAAGACCAAAACCAATGAAAAAACTTGTAAGAGGTCAGACCATTTCATAGGGAGAATGCAGTTCTACTGAGAGAGGTGGTCCACAACAACATTCATAGCTCCCAGTACATGACAAGCAATCAGACAACTATGACGAGAATGGGCCAAAAATAGTAGATCAGATGTTTCAAAACAAAGGGTCCTGGAATAGGTGCTCCCTTGGCAGTTGATGTATAAAATTACAGCAAAATTGTTTGAACGAATCATGACCAAATGATCCATCAGAAAGGGGAGGTAATGGGAGCATGCCTGATGTACAGCAAGTAATATGAGCATGTTGATGTGAGTTCTTGTCCTGTGTTCAAAGACCAGAAGTTATATTGTCATTCAGAGATACTCCCCAATGTGAAAGGAATACATCAGTGAATAAGTGAAGGTCTGGACAGGGAGAAGGCAAAGAAACTCTAGAGGTAGTGTTGGAACAGTCTAGCCCCAACAGTTCTTTGAGTGGTGGAGGAGATAGGTAAACAGTTGAGGACAACAGATCCTGTGAAAGATTCCACTGGTCACACAATGTTTACTGGAGGAGGTGCATGTGTGCGCAATCTAAGGGAATGAGTGGTTCCAGGGAAGCCATAGTCCCCAAAAGAAAAATAACCTCTTGCACAGGATGAGAAGTAGAAGCACAGCTCCTGGTGACCAGACATTCCAAAGCTCGCAAGTAAAGGGAAAATGGCTAAGCTCAGCTGAGAGTTGAAGAAAATTCCCAGGAAGACAAGATATTGGGTAGGTGTAAAGAGGGACTTGTATACCTTGGCAAGCCACCCCAAATGAGCAGCCTCCTAAAGAAGAATAAAAGAGTGAAGGAAGAATTCCTATTGGGAATGGGCTAAGAGAAGATAATTGTCCATGTAACAGTGGAATTGGAGATGCAATCCATGAAGATGGCAAGTGAAAGCCCTCACAACTTGGCTGAATAAGTAAGCTGCCAATGCAATGCCAAAAGGAGAGCATAGAACTGCAAGACACGACTTTGACTGACAAAGCAAACAAAATGTATGAATAACAGGACAATAGGGATGTGAAGAAATGTATTCATAAAGTTGACCTTATTCATCCACAAACCAGGCGAAAAAGACCAATAGAGAGAGAAGAAGTTTTTCCATCCACAAGAATGGAATGACAAGAAAGTACTTGAAAGAGAGGATAAGTTAAATACTAGATGCCAGTCTCCAGTATTCTTGGAGACTAAAAAGAGATGAGAGTATAAATTCATAGATCTGATACTGCCTCAGGACAAATCAGGAACTAAATAAACTCCCAAAACAACCATAGAAGCAAGAAGTAAATTAAATCAAACACAGCATTACGGAGTCGTATCACTGCTTCAACTCAACTATAAGAACAGGGCAATACCTGTAACCTATATTAAGAGCATAAATCATAACTCACCCAACTGTGAATGCAGGGAAGACACATCGTACACCTGTAATTACAAGGAGAATATAGAGCATTTGCTCAACCATAGGAATAGTGTACACATGTCCTGTTGCTGGTATTACAAGGCAGTCAAAGTCCCCCAAAATTCAACCGTAGGAGCAGGGAAGGAAAACTCCTGCAACTGGAATTAAAGAGAAAGGGGTTCTCAATTTCACTCAACTGTGGAAACAGGGCATTGTCATCCTGAACCCAAGAGGAGGATCCCACATAGGCTGGTCCTGTTCCAACCAAAGTTTGGTCTGCCTGGGAATAAGTATCCAGGAGAAATGGAAGGAAGGAACCCAGCTTTAACCTCTTCTCACTGAGTGGGTAAATGTGTGGTTGTATCATAAGGTACAATCAGAAGGAATCCTCCTTGGTCCACCACCCAAGTGACTGAGAACTGGTAAATAGTAAGTACTTCCATGTTTCACTTAGAGAAAAAAGGGGGGAAGTAAAAGCAGTGAGGAGTCCAGAGGAACATCACACTGGAGGAAGTGCAATGGGTGTCCATGATTCCCTATTTTAAAAAAAGCAGACTGTCCCCAATTTATGCAATCAAAGGTCAGCAGAGATGGGCAAAAAATCCCCTTTTGGTTCACTTATGATAGTCTATGAGTGACAGTCCACCAGCGAGTTAAAACTTATGGATACCTAGAGACACATGACTATATGACACAAGACATACCACTAGTGATCTTTCAGAACACCCCATCTCTACAGTGAGCATTGTAGCTCCACTGGTATATAATGCAGGTTTGAGTGAAAGCATACCTGACCAGGCAACACTTGCCACAGAGTAAGATCCTATTAGTAGTGGTAAAAAGAGGTCCCTGAAAATAAAACATAAATGAAATGTTGTGAAAAGACATACCCAAGACAAAGGCAACGGAAATGTGTAGAAATACAATGGGAGGGAGACATTATCCACCTGAGAAAGATACAACCAGATTGTGCAGATAATGAGTGATGAAGGAGTAGGAAGTAGTCCATGTTCCAACCTGAATTATTTCTTCCAACGAATGGCAAAAACGAGCAGCCAAAGATATGGTGATATGACAAATTTGATAAGAAGAAACATCAAGAAGACCGCAAGCTTCCATGGATAAGTCTGAATATGCCAGCCTAAGTGGTTGATGAACCCAACCGGTTAACTCTCTCAACACAGTTTTGGTTAATTTGACTGACCGCATGACCTCTTTGTACTCGTTCAAAGTTTTTATAGATTTAATACTACTAACTGTTAAAACAGTGTGAATATCTTCACGAAATTTGGCAGTCTTTCGGTAAACATTATGAGTCTTTCACATACAAAAAATAATATTTTCAGTGAATTATTTTTAATGAACTAAAAATAGATTTGTCCTCGAATATATTAAGTATAGTCTGTGTGCAAAGTGATTTTCCTGTTAAGATTAAAAATACTTTTCTTCATCTCAAAAATCTCAAA
>NW_013665911.1:20493-26705 GCF_000517525.1 Limulus polyphemus
GTTTTCAGTAAAACTTTATAATTATCTGTCATTTCTCTACCCTAACTCTATACAAGGTTGGTCAACTTGAATGACCTCGTAACCACCAAAAAATAAATAAATAAATAAATCTAAATTACTCTCTTTTTCTTTCTAGAATGACTTCAAATGTAGCTTGAAACTACATTCATTTATCCTAAGTAGCTTTAAACTTATAACAGTATACGCCTATTTATAATTAAATTTTGATTGTTTTATTGCCTTTGAACCATGCCTAACTACTATTTGCAGCATTATAAGTTGTAAATCACTTGGCAAGCGTGCAGCTCACATTACGCTATTGAACTACTTTACCTACGAGCTACTCTGAGCTGCTCGCGTGTGTGCCTCCTGAATTATTTTTATTATATTATTATTATTGTTATTTTACCTAATCCAATCTAAGCTTAACTAACCTAAAGAGATCCCCATATTTACATTTTAGTTACTTTTATAATAACAAATAATAAATAAACATGAAATACAAGAAATAAAGTACTTACACAAGTATTCTTTTTTTTGCTGTCAACTATCGATGACACTTAACCCTACTTTTTTAAACTAATGGTAGTAGTGGATTTTTATTTAATTAAATAATACCCCAAAAACATAGACTAATATCATGCAAAAAGCAAACAATTTCCTCTAACAATCGCAATTTTTTCTGGTTTTCTAACTATATGACAAGAGTCATTATAAATTCATCCAAACTAGCCATTGTGATTCCCATGGGAACCAAAGTTATATTACAAGTGCAATTGATGATCATCTGTTCAGAACACAATGTAATATAATACGTTATTTGGTAGATGAAAACCATGGCTTTCTAATGATTATAGGTAATATATAATTAAACGTAAGAGAGAACTATTAACAAATCCTGAAAGAGAGGATGTGACAGGTGGGGTCTGATTTTCTATTTGATAGCTCTGTAACCAAACAAAATTGAAGGCTTATAAAGATTATGGTTTGTCTGAGTAGTGATGATTTTATAGTAAGTAATTTATGCTCAATGTGTCACACTAGGGAAAATTCTGGATTTTTTTAAATATTGCCTTATAGAATTAAGAACTTTAAACTTGTATACTATTAAAATATGGATTATTACCTAAGATTTTATGCTATACTAATTGGTCTAGCATAAACAAAAAGTAGTTTAATAAAATTTTGAATGTAAGACATAAACATTGTGTCATGCGCAGTAAAGGATACCCGTGGCGATAGGGTTAATGTGACAAAGGATAGATCATGGGAAACCGAAGGGTTCCAGGGAAAAAAAGGTCAGGCATGTGAGCCCCAAAACGAGGTTATACATGCCACATAACACCTTAGGAATAAAACCTGACAAAGAAGTCGACTGGGATCGGAATGGGAGTACAGGTGGTAGATGGAAGGTAGAGAAATGGGTGTGAAAGCCAAGTGCCCTTCCTAGGCAACATAGGTCTAAGGAAGGTAAGATCAGTCTGGATATAGGACAACATAAGAGGAATGGTAGAAGATTCTAGTAACATTAATTGCACTAGAGGAGCACTCAGTGGAGCACATGCCTCCACCATGTAGAATTGATCATATTTGGCATTCAAAAATATGAAAATATGTCTGTATGTCCATCTTTATTAATGGACACATTTTTGGCAGGACAATGAGGAATAATATTCTACATACGTCCACCAAGTTTCAACGATATCTAATAATTTTTCACTGAGTTATAGAGCAAAAATAGTGTGAAAAATGGGTCCCGTATTAACAGATAATTTTTTTTGTGTGACCTTGACCCTCCAAAAATTAATCACTTCAAAGTTGGGTCACAATCCAAATGTATACCAACTTCCATCCAAATACATTCAGTAATTTTCGAGAAATCTTGCTGACAAACACACACACACACACACGGATGAAAACATAACCTCCATTACCTTAGGTGGCTGAGGTAATATCTAGCACATCAACAACATCCGCAAGTTGGGAGGAAAGGGAAATGTAATATACCACATACCTGATTAACTAGCTGTAAAAAAAAGGTATAGAGTAAGAATGTGCCAGAAAAAGTGAATCCAATTTTCTTCTCCTTGATTGTATTCATCCTCAGAAACATAATCAGGTTGAAAATAAGAAGAAATCACCAGCGAATATAGGAATCTAGCTCCCTGCAAATTAAGACCTGTAGTCAATATATGAAATTACAAAGTCGTTCTAGGTTACTGGATAATTCGATGCAAAGAAAAAATGAAACATGTGAATGCAAACACAGTCGAGGAAAACTGTTGATAAAGGTATTAAAATGTTAATGAAGTACAATCATAAACAGTAGTTACATGTGAAAAAACTCATCTAAATGATGCTGTGCCAATATAGGTGGCACAATACTATTGGTGGAGGGTGGTCACATGCTACATACATGTTCAATAGTGGCATGAAATTTGTGGGGTATATACATTGGTATGCTGAGTGCTAAAATTTTTTAGCAATGCTTAAGGGGCAGAAAAAAAAGATCAAGATAGCTATGTGTGAAAGGTGGTAAGACTATATCAGAATAATCGGGAAGGTTAGAGTTTTGAAGCAAAAATCATGAAGTGTCATAAGACACGTGCAAAAGTTAAAGAATTGAGCATATCTGTGAGATCAAGCCTTAAAAGATAGAGGAAGATTGAGGTTTTTTTTTTCAGCCAGTACTAAGATACATAAAGCAAAACCAGAAGGAGGGAAAAGGCACTTGAATTTATTTTCTTCTTATTCATTGTCAAATTGAGGAGAAGAATGAATGGAAAAAGAAGACTCAGCATACATAACGGACACCACAACCCAATGTACAATGGTCATTATGTTGTCCATGGTTAACAATCCTCCTGAAGCAATAGTTGAAATAGGTATTACATGTGAACTTTCTTCACTCACACAGGAGTAAGTAGAAGTCACATAAGCTTGTGAATTCATCGTAACAAAACAAAGCAATCAGAGCTAATTCCAATTTTGTAAAATAAAACCCAAGGTTTGTAAACAAGTGCAAATCTTAACAGAGTAGAAATTTAAACATGTCTGTTCAATACAATGCTGAGGAAAAGAAGTTATCAAGAGTGCACATGTATAGGGAGAGTTACTGCACATGGATGTTTTGTCATATAATGACATCATCATGCACCAGTACAGTTCATGTTAAAACACACAAAACTAGGTGGAAGTTACCTTAAGGCTAGTGGCATGTAAATCTCTTAGGCAGACACATGGGGAAGATAACTAAACTATGTGAAAGAGGCAAGTTATCATCTCAGAAATAAACAACTAATTAATATTGTTTTTTTATTTTCAATCAATTCAACTTCGTTCAGCTTAATCAATCAGTGTCATAACTAATGAAAACAATCAACTAATCAAAATTAGGGTTTCTGATTATTACTACTTTTGATTATTCCAATTAGCTAAGTAATGCCATTTTGTTTGCTGTTAAGCATAAAACAATTTAATGGCATAACTGTGCTCTGTCCACCACAATATTGAAACCTGATTGTTATCACTGTTTTATTTGTTGTTGTTTTATGACTTCAATTATGACCACCACCTAGCTGTTTTTTTTCTTACTCAATGATGTAATAATTGAATAGTTGAAAGTAAGTGATTATTAATTGATTAGCAGATTACACTGATCACCCAGATCTATATTTGCATGCATTTAAAGTTTGTTCTTTTTAGCCATGGCATAGCGGCTCATAAAATGGCTCATAGTTTTTTTTTCAAGTACAAACTTTTAGCTCATAGCTCCATCTTTTGACTGATTTGAAATCTAATTACAACCAAGGCTATTGAGGATTCTCTCTTGTTAAAATTATCTTTCAAAGTTGCACAAGGACTATCTGGAAACAACTGTATCTCATTTGGAACAGATAAACTAGAAGAAAGGTAGCTAGTCTACAGGACCTGCCACCAGATCTTGAGTTACTCTTGTATCACCAAAGAGGGGAATTTGACTGTTGCTCTTATAGTGCATTCATAGCAAGAGAAAGATAATGCACTTTGGTTATCATAATTTTGCTCACACATTTCATATAGATTTGAACCCACTGAAAACATGACTAAAGAAAAGGATCTTGGTATAGTGGAAAATAGGTGACTCAAGCTGCTGAGGCACTACTCTATAGCTAGTAGTAAAACTAATAACATTTTAGAATGTACTTATATTGACTACAAGTCTAGAGGTAATTTTCTCTTTGTATATGCAAATCACTAATTTGGCCTCACTTGAAAAATTATATAAGTAGTTTTGGTCTCATTATCCAAAAAAGGATACTGACTTAATGAAAATAATTCAAAAGAAAGTTCTGAAGAAAATAGGAGAAAGGGAGACAAGCTTAAGTTTTGGAAAAAGAGAGGTTGGGCTTCAGTTAAGAGAGTTTCATTTTTCTAAGAACAAAATTAGTTTATGGAATGAGTTGTTGATGGTAGTGATGAAGGACAGCATGCTACAAGACTTTAAGAGGAGTATCAATTATTCCCTGCAAAATAAAAAAAAAGGGAGGATTTATTTTTTACATTTTCTTGGGAGATAGGTGTGAAAGGACAACCTTGAAAAACTATATAGTCTTTGGTTGTCCTTATATTCTGAAATATCAACCATGTCTCAGATTAAAATTGAAACAAACTTTCAAACATATAAGATCCACAACTATTATACACCTAACATGTAAATTAATCTGTTATAACATTTCAGGAACAACTTGAACAAGATTGTTTATTGATCTATTGAGACTGTTACACCCACTTTAAAAAATCCAGTCCTAATCATTTATATATTTATTGAGCCTTCTCTTAAACTCCTTTAAATTAACTGCATCAACTACATCTGAAGGCAACTCAATCCACAGTTAGAAAAGTAAAATTATCTAAGTTGAACATATTGTTGGTGTGAATGTGCTTTGCAGACACTATGAGAACAACTTATACACTGGACAGGTGAAGGGAAGAAGGAGTGTCATTGGCCACAATTCAGTTCTTTATATTATATAGCTCCACATTCACACCAACAGTATGTTTGATACTTTTCACTATGATATAGGTCCTGCTTATCTCTCTTTGGTTAACTTGTGTTTAGGGTTACTGATGAGGAGTGGAATTTTCTGAAACTAGTACAACCCAATAACACACATTGATTAAAGTGTAGATTGAAGTGGACCTCCCTTGAACTTAGACTTTGAAAGCAAACAATTTTTGGAATATATATATATCTAAGCTGAAGATGACTCCTATCCTGTCAAAATTTATATTTCTCTCCCCTTTTCCTATCATTTTTACTATTCAATACAAACAAAAAATGTTGCATCCATACTATCAATTTTCTTAATAATCTAAAACATGTCGTCTGATTCCTTCTAACTCTCCTTTTTCAAGAAAAAACAAGTTCAGAGACCTTAAACTGCTTTTTTACAGTTGTAGGGCAACCCTTCCACCCCAGTTATCATCCTAGTAATCCTACTTTGAATCATTTACAACAGTTCAATATTCTTCTAAGTTCTAAAGGTAAGAAGCTCAAGACATAATACAATACTCCAAATAAGGCCTAACTTAAAAAAAAAAAAGTCCCTAAAGTAGAGAGTCTTTTTAGCTTTAGACTGTTGACCAAGTAATTAAGGTTGGAATAAATGTACTACAAACAAAGGATACACAAGTAATTAATTATACTTTAAACTAAGTCATTTTGATAAAGGTTATTATTATTTTTGATTCAAACTTCAAGGTTTATGCATAAGTTCAATACAAATACTGAATTAATGATTCCCTGCAAGTGAGATTTTTTTGGTTGCTTGCTTTTGGCACACGAGTTATTTTTTTAATTTGACTATATCTTATAGGTAATTTATTTAAAAGTGTGAGAAATGCTCACAAAAACTCATTTCATGCTATGGGAAAAAATAACTTACTGTCATGAATTTACCATTATTGTGTTTTATCTTTTGTGTGACTTTATTAGTTTTATTTACAATTTTCCTTACTCTTACTCTTAGACGTAAGCATCTTAAGTGGGATTTTCTTGGAATATCTTTAATGAGAGAACTTAAGTTAAACTTTAATAACCTTGTAAGTTATAATAAATTTTTGTTGTGTGTGTGTGTATATATATATATATATATATATATATATATATATATGTGTGTGTGTGTGTGTAGTGTTAGTTACGTTACGTTTACTTTACTTACGTACTACTT
>NW_013665911.1:26908-28743 GCF_000517525.1 Limulus polyphemus
AGTTTAAATTTAAGTTTAAGTTTAGTTAGTAGTTGTATAGTATATATATATATATATATATATATATATATATATGTGTGTGTCGTGTGTGAGTGTAGTGTATTACGTAATTTTACTTTCCATAGCCTTTCACTTTAAGATGATAAAATTCACAGTAAAATTTAAATTTTAAATCTTGCAAAAACAGAATTTAAAAATCAGGTCTGCAGTCAGCAGATTAGTGGTCCACTAACTTAATGACAAGGTTCGTAACTCTGAACTAAGGACAGCCAAAAACCAAACCGAAAATTAATATTGATAATAACAGTGACTAACCTGGGATTAGGTATAGAAAATGCTACATCAAACAACAAAGACAAGGGAAGATCATCACCAAGTTGTCTAAGGCTTGAATGACAAGACGATGCAGACATCAGCGTTAATATTTCTGTAATAATCGGTTCCGTTTCATTGTATGGTCGACCTGCTATAGTTTGTAACTTCAACTGCAATATTTCCTTAAGATCAGTGGTCATGTCAGTTACAGTCACTGTCTCTACGCTACCTGGCATATAAATAATGGAGTGAAATAATAAATATTGTTTTAAAACGCGTTATGATATATACCGGTTGCCTATCAGTATCAGCTAACTGACTATGTTAAAATAATTCGCAAGGCCTTAGCAGCAACAACGATAAGAGTACCTCCTTATTCACAGCAACGAGCAACTTACATGCAACATAACAAGTTACACGGTATACCAAAACTGCATATTACTAACGTTCAAACGCAGCTTCTGCTTCCCGTAAAAAGCCGATAACCGAATTCCTCAATATCAACAATACTAATAGACAAAAAATCGAGTTAACTTGTAAGCACATGAGAAAGTAAGAAATAAAGTAACAATAAATCTTGTGAGACTAGTAACAATTTTAAAATTATCATAATTTAATATTACAATAATGTACATTAAAGTTTCATTTTCTTCCAGTTCGGGTTTTATCTTGATGAAACATTATAACTATAATATATAATATTAAAGTGGACAGTTATTGTAATTTACGATCATCTTATGCAAGCCTATAAGTTTTATAATAACATAAAAAAAAGCATTGTACAAAGATTTAATAGAGAAATCTAACGAATTAAGTTTTTATTACTCTAATCCGAGCGTAACTTAGTGAATAGTTGATGGACTGGGAATCCAAGAACAAGAAGTCCAGGTTCTCGTCTCTTTGACGTAAAACGTCACTCCCACTTTAGGACTGTGGGTGCACTAAGACAAGCGACGATCAAATCTCACTATTCGATAAGACGTTAGTAGCGTAAAAGTTGGTGATGAGTGCTGTTGACCAATTGTCTTCTCTTTGTTCTATCACTTTAAAAATTGTATATATTGTTGTAAGCGTTGGTTGTTTCTAGTTAAGTACAAAGCTACACAGTGAGCTATTATACTGTACCAACTACGGGTATCGAAACCCGGTTTTTAGCGTTATAAGTATACAGATTTATCGCTGTGCCACTGAGAGGCTGTTTAAGCTATATCTTTAATGTTGCAATTTGTTTGTTAGATGGAGTTATGAATCGTTGCTGATGTAATGATGCTGATACTTGACAAAAAATCTAAAACAAAGCCTAGTTATTAAATACGAGTGAGCCAGTCAACTAGAATATAGTGGTGAATAGTGAATTAGTTAATTGTTTCAAAACAGAAAGTGTGTTTTCGTTAAGTATTTGGATCTGTGTTTGTTATGGCACTTATTGGGTTATTATGTATAAGTAAGTTGATTTTACATTAGTTTTAGTATTGTTACGTCTCCGTTCGTTAATTAACTTTCCGTAACTTCGTTCCGAA
>NW_013665911.1:29074-33856 GCF_000517525.1 Limulus polyphemus
GGCGTGACACTAGTCATATGACTTCGCTGACGCAACAGTATTTTATAGAGATGTTTGAACGCCATTTGTAACACACTCATACAAGAACTTATGGCAGTGTACAAGTTTTCAAGCTCATAGAAATGTTAAAGGAGGAAATAAAGTACACTTTTTTCTTCACGTGGAATGAACAATGAATTATTTTCACCAAATAAGAGCCCGCAAACGAAAAGAACGTTATTACCACAATATATAAAAGCACATCTGTATGTGTAGTTTGAGGGAAATTTTGAAAATTAATTAACAAACTTCTAATACTGTGATAGAAGAGACTTAATATTGTATCTGCTTGTTTGTTCGTTTCCGGTAGAAATTCTTTCAGAGGAGCTTCAGTGATACACGTCCTTTCTTGATTAAACCAGTTTATTCCTACTGATACAAACTTTTAGTATACAGTAGTTCCACAATCAGTACGTTTCTCGTCACTTTAAACTTAACAACTTTTATAATACATGCTATAAATCACAGCAATTCACAATCTCGATAACTTCGCTCTCGACGAGTGCAAACACACACTTTACGGCTCACTCGCTCGAAACTAACAGAATCATAAATTACACGGAACTCAAAGAAACTACTGCTCTCTCTCTTCATTTATATATCCCCTGCTGGCTTTCCTCTTCCAGGCTTATATACTAACGAAGAGGGCATCTCGAACACACTCGGACTTCCCCGATCATTCGAGAAACTCATCACGCACGTCACGTGACTTCCGCTGTCTACCAATATAATAATTGTTTATGTTTGAATACATGACATACCAAAAATATATGACTGTGCTACCGGGCTGTTATACACGTTTTCCACTCATTTTAGTCTAAAGCTAGGTTCACAAATTTTTTCTTTCTGTGGTTCCCTGGTTAGAACACAGCATTGCTCAAGCAAATTTTTTAACTTTCATTTTTCCCGACGGTCAAGTGGAAATTAGATGCCGTCTTGTATGATTCTTTTCTCTCAGTTTATGATCAGTGTTTTGGTCATTTGACAGACCAGGTTCATATTATTCTCTTGCAGGAATAACAATCTGCTTTTTAATTAGCGTGGCGAGTTATTATTGTAGGCAAAATCAGGTAGTAGCTGCAGGTGGATTCGTCCCTGATCTTCATTGCTCATTGGGCAACTGGTCTAACAAGCACAAGCACTGCTTTCTTCGGTGAGACACTCATGAATTTATTGAAATATTTATAAGTGTTGGGGCCTGAGAGAGCAGATTTTACCAATATTTTCCACGGACTTCATAAGATTTCCCACAGATTTTTACATAGAAAAATTATGTAGATACTACCAGATTGTATACAGCTTTCAACGTAGATTCTTCAGTAACGTATTAATTTAATATATAGCGAAAACTCGTAAAGCTCTCGCATTAGAACTATGTGTGTAACTTTGGGTGTGCCACATATTTTATTACATTTTGTCTTGTTTTAGGAGAACTCTTAAAGTCCTCCTACAAGTGTTAGATGTAGTTTAGCTTACCCGAGGAACTTCAGCGAAAACAAGTCCTTTCTTAAATAAAACTAGTTTATTCTTTCTCAGTACAACTTTGCAATAAACAGAATTTCCACAGTTAGTTTAACTTAAACACACGCTATAATTCACAACGATTCACGCACTTTACTTACAGTCACTAACGCTCACTTGACTCAATTATCTGTCTCTATTTCTGTCTATCTGCAATTATCTCTCCGCTTTATTTGCAGGGCTTATATACTAGAATAGAGGGCGCCTAGAAAAGTCTGGAGTTGCCAGGAAAAGTCAAGATCCTTCGAGAAGCTCATGATGTGTTACCAGAGTCTCGTGATTTCCGCTGTCGTAACATTATTTTCATTTAATTTAGGACGAGCGCTAGTGGATTGGGGTTTTTAACGTTTTTTTTAGGGTTTTTTGCCCTATGTGGATAGGTTTTAGTAATCTTAGTGGAATGTTAGCTCTGGTATTGTTAGAATTGTATTTTGTTTATTTATTGTTTTGTGAATGTCTTTTAACTGTAAGTGGAACCCAAGGTAGAATTTCACAACTTGAGCGTATCTTTATTTTATTAAGGTAGACTAAAATTAGGGTAACGTAACTTAACTTGGCGTTGTTTTTCTTTCGTTTATTATTCTACCTCACAGTTTAGTTTGCAGGGAGGAAGCACAGAGCCATCAAAAGCTTTTTGTTCTTATAAAGTATTTGTCAACTTATGCTTAACCTACACTTTTCATTTAAAGTACGCGTACACACTGTTACTTGCCAGTTCTCTGGTAGTGTATTGCATTTTATTGTGTTCTGTGTGTATAGTCTACATTGGAGCTCAATAAACTTTTTCATTCTGTGGAAAATCTTTTTCGGTTTCATTTGTGTGTGTGGCCCAACAGTCACACCCGAAAAGAAACACATTCGCTTCCGAGGTGCATGAACATGCTGTTTTTGCAAGCCTGTATTTCTCTTCTTCGCCACAAATCCTCAGAGATCTCACATACCAAACAAGAAACACAGTATTGGTGTGGGTGTGTGAAATGGTGGTGCTGTAGAAAGGTAAACTTGGAAGAACACAAATAAACAAATTTGGTTGTTTGTTTTAGTTTAAGAGCCACCAGTGGTAAGTTTACACAGTTACAACACTAAATTCCGGGGCTTGATTCCCTGTGGAGGACATAGTGCAAATAGCCCACTGTGATCTTTGCGCTAACTGTTCAACAACAACAATAAACACAACTTATGGTGTATTTGGCTTTAACCACTACGGAGTTTCGAAACCCGATTTTTAGTGTTATAAGCTCTTAGACTTACCAACGGCTATTCGTGGCCCCTGATTGTGAGTTAGTGTCAAAAACTGAACTAAGCCTAATCCAAAAAAGTACGAACTATATACTTATTTGTTTGTAATTAAGCACAAAGCTATACAATAGGCTATCTGTGTTTTGTTCATCACGGGGATCGAAACCTGGTTTCTAGCGCTGTAAGTTCGCAGACATAATATTGGGGGCGAACTATAAACAGTTGAGGATTTTGTAAGTTGTAGCAAAATAAAATCAGAGAATGATAAAACAAACAAACATGAAATACAGTCAACATTGAAAAACCTAATTTAAACCCGCCTGCAATCTAACTCAACTCACAATCAAACCTTCATCTACCTCTTGACCTCATATGAAGCTCTACCGAACTACAGGCCCAGCATGCTGGGTGGTTAGGGCGCTCGCCCTTTCAGCCGCGGGGGCGTTATAAACTTACGGTCAACCCCACTATTCGTTGATAAAAAAGTAGCCCAAGACTTATGAGTGGGAGGTGATGACTTGCTGTATTCCCTCCAGTCTTTCACTGCTAAATTAGGGACGGCTAGCACAGATAGCCCATCGTGTAGCTTTGCGCGAAAATCAAAACAAACAAATAAGCCGAACCACAGAATATATTATTCGAGTCAACTGTGCCGTCCGATTCTTGATAATTATTTTTGTTTAGTATCTTTCATGCCCAGAAGTGGTCTGAGAGATAACCAGGGGCGGTCAGAAACATCTGTTTTTTTTTACCCCTCTAGTGGAATTATGGTTATATCACACATGCAAAAGAAGAATTTTAGACTAAGGTGGTTGGAGTTATTTGGAGTGGGTTATTTATTTGAAACGTGGATTTTGAATGCTGAAATAACATGAATAAACGTCTCAAGGCGTTTGGGAAAGCCATGTATGTGGAGATCAGGAAAAAAGATGAAAGGTAATTTCTACTTCATTGCTGGATGGATGTTGACAAATACAGGAAAGAGAAGAAGAAACCAAGGCTGCAACATGAGTGACAAACTACAAGTAAACATGCGTTTTAAAAGTGGAAATGGAGAGATACAATGTTGATAGTGCTTGATTAATTGACGCGCTGATAAAATTGCAAATGTTACGACATCGAGGTCACGTGACTAGTATCACACCACGTCATTCTCGAACATTCACGTCTTTTCCTTAAATCTCGTGATCCTTCTAGAGATAGTGTAGTCTTGTATATATATAAGACCGGCCACGAAGCGACGGGGAGGTAATGAGTAATTGAATGTATGCGGACAAAATATTGTTGGCCACGTGAGACGTGAGTTATAGCGTTGTTATAGAGCGACTGTTGAAATTAAGTGTATCGTAAAGTTGTATTCGGAAAGAATAAACCAGTTTTATTTAAGAAAAGACTTGTGTCGCTAAAGTTTCGTCAGAACGAATTTACGGAAAATTAACGAACGAACGGAGACGTAACAAATTGGTGTCAGAGAGTGGGATAAAAAAAATGGAAACAAGAGGCGGAAAATCAAACTACAGCTTAGCAGACTTGATGGCAGCAATACAAGAGCAGCAAAAGAAACAAGAAGAACGAGAAAATAAACAAGAAAAGAAACAAGAAGAATGAGAAAAGAAACAAGAAGAGAGACAACAGCAGTTGCAAGAAAACATGCAACAGTGGCAGCTTGAACAACAAAATAAACAAGAGAGGTTACAGCAGTTGTTGAAGGAAAAAGAAAAGAAACAAGAAGAGAGATTACAACAGCTGTTGGAGAAGAAACAAAATAAACAACAAGAGAGACTACAACAGTGGCAAAAAGAACAAATGGAAAACATTAGTAAATTTAAAAGCGAATTAGATACATTAAGAGATGATTTATTGTCTTTTACACAAGGAGGATACATTACTCATCGACTTAATCAGCCCCAGACAATGGCAAGCCCTTTTCAGGCCCTGCAGCTAAACCCTAATGCAGACATCTTCAGCCCTGTTAGAAGTCAC
>NW_013665911.1:34856-69780 GCF_000517525.1 Limulus polyphemus
AACGAGACGGAGATCAGTACGGAAGAAGATAAGTCCCACAAAATTAAGAGACTTTGTTGAATTGTAATTTTGTGTTTGTAATTCTGTACATTTAATTAAGTTATTGGTTAATGTAAGTGGCTATTGTTCGGGACGAACAATACTAAGGAAGGGGCAGTGTAACGACATCGAGGTCACGTGACTAGTATCACGCCATGTCATTCTCGAACATTCACGTTTTTTCCTTAAATCTCGTGATCCTTCTAGAGATAGTGTAGTCTTGTATATATAAGACCGGCCACGAAACGACGGGGAGGTTATGAGTAATTTAATGTATGCGGACAAAATATTGTTGGTCACGTGAGACGTGAGTTATAGCGTTGTTATAGAGCGACTGTTGAAATTAAGTGATTCGTAAAGTTGTATTCGGAAAGAATAAACCAGTTTTATTTAAGAAAGGACTTGTGTCGCTAAAGTTTCGTCACAACGAATTTACTGAAAATTAACGAACGAACGGAGACGTAACACAAAAATTAAATTATATCAATCATTATTTTTTTTTTGAAAGAAAGATAATTAACTTCATGAATGATTTACATATCGTAAATTGTTTAAACAAACCGGAGAATGGTCCTTTTCAGGGTATGGATCTTTAAATTGAATCCTGGGAAGAAATTATGATTTTAAGAAATCATGAATCAACACATTGTGTACGTTAAGATTGATAAGACAGATAAAGAGAAAAACAACACTCCAAGAACAAAATATTTTTTTTAATAATTCAATAGATGAAAACGCTTTAAGTTAACATACAACACTGTCGAAGCTTGAGTTATTTTTTTTTTCATAAAATGTGGAATAAAATATTGCGATAGAACTTGTAACCTTTTTACATTTTAATTCTGAAAAAATGTAGTGATATTGTAATATTCAAATAATTAACATAAAATTATTTTAATATAATTTACCTTTTATATCTCACCAGATGGCGCTAAATATCATTTAGATCGCAGGTTTTGGTACAAACTGAATAGCAAAATAATTATTTTTTACTCACGTAAATTACTTTTTAAGTTATTAACTAATTTCTTTAATTAAAAAAATGGTTGCTGATACACAACTCAACTTTGCTAGAAAAAAGTTATTCGAGGCACTTGGAGATGATTTTAAAGTGTAAGACAATAAATACAAAAATTAAACTTAAAAATAATCTAAGACTTGCTATTAATATTATTAATGCTATAATTATGAAGTATAACTTTAGTATAATAGTAGTATTACTATTTCTCTTAGTATAATTACTTTAATAACAAAGTATAATAACAAAAAATGTTATTAATATTATTAATGCTATAATTATAAAGTATAACTTAAGTATGATATTAGTATTACTATTTCTCTTAGTATAATTACAATTTAACTTGCTTGAAAGTTAACCTATATGTGCGGTTTGAAAGTAAATAGTCGAATATTTGCAATAAAAAGAAACGAATTTTAAGTAGGTAGTACTAGCAGTAGTAGGTTAAATTCAGATTTTGCAGTTACTTGGCTTAAGTTTATAACATTTTGTCACTTAAAAGCAAAGTGATCTAGAGTCTGAACTCTACTGAAGTCCTCCATACCAGTTAGTTTTCATTTTCAAGGTCTTCAATTTTTAAACTCAAGTAATAACACTCATTTTTCAAATTAATTTTCATTATTCAGTAGATGATAAAATAATTATCACATTGTTCAGCAAAATTAGTAAGCCATATTTATTTTGGATTCATGATTACCTAAGAAAATCATTTTGGTAATGATTGTGAATTGAATTGAATTGTATTTGTAGGATGGTGAGATAGGAAAGCTTGTTATTAATGATGTCTGTTGAAACTGAATCTTGTTACTAGTGGACTGGATTTTCTCATAGGTTGATGCTTGGGTCTTTGCTTTAATTAATGATATTAATAAGGGAGTGTTTATTTTATTAGTAATAGTAAAGATTGCTAAGTACGATCAATGTTTTGGATACTTCTACCTGTATTGAGTATGTTGAGGTATTACAGAATGGGTTTCATTATTTGCCAAGTTTGACATATGTTTAGTAAATAAGTTTAATTTTTATGATGCAAGGTAATGCATTTGGGTTATTGTAATTTCAATCATACATATGATATAGCTAGAAACTCAATAATATAATTAGATAAAAGGATTTCAGTATAATTAAAAATAACAAAAAGATTATTGTTATCAGTAAATTTTATGAATTTACTAATTATATCTCTAAAACTAACATTAATGTAAACAAGTAAAAGCAAAGGCCTAATCATTGACTCTTGAGGCACACTACTATATAATAACAAAGATCCAAGTTGGCTGGATTCAATTAACTGAATACGCATGGGTTCAGTTCATTGGACCAATCCCATATTGGAGAAGGAATTTTGGCCATAACTGTGAATTGACTATGTGTATTTACATGAATGTGGTAAGTTTTCTTTTAGTAAAATCCTCAGGTCTGTTGCAGACAAAATCAAATGTGTTATAAATATATCTGCACTCAAGATATGTCTGTGAATTGAAAACATCAGTGTGAGAAATCACAGTGGTATGTGATGTTCATATGAAGAATAAAAATACTTTTGTCCATTGTACAGTTTCACACATTGCTTTTGCATAACTTCTAGAATCTCCAAAATGCATATATACAGTTTTTTTCAGCATCCCTATATATCATATCTGGTATTTACTCTCCTCTACCATGAACTGTTGCTAAATCAGTAGTGTAAGGTAAAATGAATAACTGGTAATTCTAACATCAAATACATTACACCATGTTGATTGGCACTCTGTAAAAGGTTTTGGCATGTGCACTTTGACCCCTACCCATGCAAGTACAGTTAATAATGACTTCTTCCTTTCTCTTATCCAGCCACTCTACAGTCCAGCTAACTGGGCTTTCCCTAACCTTCAACTGATGTGATTTTCTTAGCTAATCTTCTGAATGGTACCTTATTGAAAGTTTTTGAAAATCTCGGTGCAAGAAATCCACACCTTTTCCATCATCCAGATAACAAGTAACATTCCTTATAAGGAAAAGTTAACAGATTAATAAGACAAGATTTCCCACAAAGCAATCTATTTTAGTATGTTTCAGTAATATAATCTTTTGAAACATTTAATTGTTTTGATACTAGTTGAGTTGTAACATCTTGTACGATATGACAGATTAGACTTAGGATTTGTATCAGGTAGATGATAAAAGCAGATCCAGAGGCTGTATTTTGAGCTAGTCTAAGTAGATTGTGAGGTTTTTACTGTTTGAATATATAATTACTTTCATTCTTGTAAAATTTACCATTGAACAGTTTCACCGATTTTGTGTGAAAATGTATTATACTCCCTCTCGTGGTAATGACAAGTAACATCACGTGTGCTAATAATGTAAGCTTTATTAAACTAAAAACTCAAATTAGGCATGAAAATGTTAGTTAGATGACTGGAAGGTGATTTAACTTATCTAATAAACTACATACAAGAGAAAGGACTGAGTTAAATCAGGAAAAGAAATTTTCTGAATTTTTTTGTCATCCAACAGGATGACGTCAAATAATTTGAGGTCATTCTACCCAAATGTTTGTCCAAGCATATTTAGATGATGTGACATTAAAATTACTTTTTCTTGTGATTATCTATTTATTCCATATTATATGCTATCTTATTTTTATGTGTGCAGTAAAGTGATTCAAAAACTTTTGTCTTGCAAATTTATTTACTTTTGTTACATGTCTGAATATTTCCAGCTTGGCATTGTACATGTAAGAATTATATTGAAAAAGAAAAGGAGAATTTAGAAACATAAAATAATATATTGATTTCTCCAATGCATAATTGGTCAAAGCTCATAATATTACAGATATAGATACAATTTTATATTTCCATGGCCACTTCTGACATCTACCCTGACTCAGCCAACAAGTTAGTCTCTTGCTTTGCTTAACATGTTCATTGGCTCATTATCAGATAAATCCACTATGTTCATCATCCCATCTTTTGACATATTGTCCACAGGATTTTCTTTTTCTGGGTTTTTCTGCCCGTAGCCACAAAGAAATGTCTAGAAGAAGGTCAAATGATGCCAAGGTTTTGTTAATTAGCATGAAAGTTATAAAGTCACTGAGTGATGGTAGATGAAGGCATGAGTACCAAACAAGTTTTTATCTTGGCCATATAGCTGAACACTCTTTTTGTCTTAGCTGAGGAAACTGCCAACACCTGCATAATATTTGCTAGTTCCATGATGTTATTGTACTACTTGTCGTGCTTTCTTTCCTCTTCTTGTAGTCCAAGTTCAGTCCATTCCTGCTTAGTCTTATCTGAGTTGAAATCCTTCTTCACAAGAAATTATCAGTCAGGGCTTTGACTTCTGGCACACCATACTAGGCCAAGTCCTTCTCTTTTGTTGGCCACATGGGTCAAACACTGTGAAATTGCTAACAACTGAGTCTTGAATTAAATTTTGAAACTTGATGCTGATTTGCTCAAGCAGTTTATTCACTAAGATCTTGCCATCTTTATGCACAGATTCAGCATCAGGACAATGCCTGCCTCCACCAGGGGCACAGTTTGCAGAACAGAAGTGTCCTCATAAATGTTATTCTCTTTCATCAGTTCAGGAACTTCATCTTCCACAAAAACTTTTCAAATGTCAGTTTAAGTGCTGTAACTTTTGTAATCAATGTTTCTACTGAAGTGTCATTTTTCTGTGAAATGTGAGAACAACTTCAGCAAAAGTTTCATTGTCAAAACAAATTTCATTGACTTAAAAATTGTTAGCAAACCCTTTGCCTTACTAGCTTTTTCACCTGTATCCATTACTGAAACCTGATCTATGTGCTCTACACTTTTTATTTACTACAGTCAATGTTTTTTCTCAGTGTACCTTACATGTACTCATAATGTTAACTGGCCTTTGGACTGTGATGTTTGTAGATCTTACACTTATTTGTAATTCTTTCCAAATAGAAGGTGACTAGTGGGAAAATTTGTCTATGTAATGTTAACTTTTTACATGTATTCTATTTGCTTGGATGCATGCTTGATAGCAAATTTCAGACAATTGTTGAGTAAGTTTGGCCAGTGACATCAGTTGGCAAATATGAAACTGCATTCATGGTCTGGTTTCATTCAGCAGAGCCAAACACTCATGTCTGTTTTGCACTGTCCATAGTCTGTCATATTTGTTTAGAGCAGCATATAGCAAAAAAGGCAAAAACATGTTCAAAAATATTTTATTGTAAATAACAATATTTTTTCCCCAAAGACATGTTATCTAGTAACAGTGTAATGCTATAAGTAACGATCCATTCCAGGTTGTTCCCCAGGACAACTTCAAGATAAATATTTGTTGTCACAGACAAATGATAGTCGTTTTGGACGACCAAAATCCCCATTATTTCAACTCCTGTAAATATATATTTATACATATATAATTTTAGGACAGTAAGGGTCCATTTAGGCTATCACGTCCACTAAACTAAATTTAAAGTAAACATAAAACACTCAAAGCCAGCCCTTACCATTCAAATATTCATCAAGTTTTCCCCATAAACACCCTTAAACTAACTGCATCCACCACATTGGAAGGAACTCATTCCAAAGGCTAACCACTCTATTAGAAAAATAAAACTGTCTTAGCTGAAGATGACTCTTACTCTGCCCTAACTTATATTTGTGTCTCCTAGTCATACTATTCTCACCGTTAAGCACAAGAAAAGATGATGCCTCAACACTATCAGTTTCATTAAGAACTTTAAACACATAAATTGGACCCTCTTTAATTGTTTGATATATATTTCTACAATGATTTTTGAGGTTCACATTACCACTTCAGGTATTGTATCTCCTACTAGCATTATTTCACAGGCTGAAGGTACGGGAGACCCATCGTTGGAGTTATCTGTGATTATCAGCTGTGAATAAGCCAAATCTGTTTGGGCCGATGAAGATTTTGATAACCTTTTTCCACCACCAGATTTTGCCATATCTTCCTATGTCCCACCTGCAGAATCAGCTATGCCTAATACACCATTTTTATACATGTTTTCTCTAGTATGTGATGTTTTATCCATTTTCCCTATTTTCGATGATCCCCGTACTTCTTTGATGCATGATAGTTCTTCCTATCAATATTTAGTTTTACCACCCTCCCTGGATATTAGGGTTCATGCTGGGCAGTTTGCTTCACAATTGGTTGAGAGTGCCTAGCATGCCTTGCCCTCCATGAGCTATGGATCACTTTGCATTATCTTACCTTCAAGCTGACTGTCCATTTCTCAACTCTCAACAGTTGGTGTCAATTTTACCTATGTGTGGGGGCAGTCCCAGATTTTCCTGTGCATTTAACCCATTCCCAGTTTTAACATCTTTATCTTATTCTTACTTCCCTTCAATGGTATTTATCTGCTATCTGTTTCCTTTCTGAGGTGATCTACCAAGACTCTGAGGGTTTTTCGAGGGAAAGCCTCTCCCTTATTACCTCCACGTTGGCTTGTTTGTTGTCTTTGGATCTTGCTTTAGACATATGGTTTCTCTGTTGTTAGGATCTTCTGGGATGAGATGTGGCCTTGCCACTGGTTTCATTGCCACCCCCTTATATTAGGGATTTAAGTATGGCTCCTATTCTTTGGTGGTTTGTTTTTGATCATGTACTTGAGACTTTGGTATCATGTATGGAGTTTGTGCATCAACTCTCTACTATTTCCTCTTTGGTAACATGTTTGTTGCAGTTGGAGCCAAGACAAGTTCCTATTACTGTTTCCCATTCTAGTTCTTCTCAACCCTTACCTGTTCTTCTATCCAGGGATTTCTCATCTTTTCATTTTATTTGACAGAAATGGGTGCATTGCCAACAGTACCGTTGACTACTCAGTGGGTTTTATCAGAGAGATTTGTTTTTCAATTTCTCCCCCCCCCCCCTTTGTCTCAGGTATCTGATTCTTCCCTATGCCTTGGGATGCTACCACCAGCCAGCATCTGTCTGTAATAGATTTGTCTCGCCTCAATCGATCTTTCAATCTGCCCCATTTTACCATGGGGTCGTTTTTCACCATCAGGTGTGTTTTTTGTCCATGATTTATGGATGACCAAGATGGACATAGTGTATGCTTATTTTGCATATCTCAATATCTCATCAGTTGTGGCCCTATCTTTGGTTTGTTCACCACAGGGTTGTTTATCAGTTTTGCACACTGCCCTTTGGGCTTGCTTCAGCCCAATATGTTTTTAGTCAGGCATGTTTCCTAGCATGTCTGAATGTGTCTTACAGAAAAACATTGGACAACATTCATTAAATACTAACTATTTTATGAATAACATTTCATTGTTAGGCCTGCCAATAATGCTTTCAGCATACTTTGTGATACAACACTACTTTACATTTCTTAGTTTTGCATATGATACTTTGTGACCAAAAACATTTCACGATTACTGAAATTCTTTAAGTACATGTATTAGCCACATGTTAATAGTTAGTACAGTATTGTATTTCAAAATAAAAAGTTTCCAAAACATTCTTATCTCCACTCACACTACAGCTATTCTTGACTGCCAGGATTTCTTCCTTTGCCCATTTAAACATTGGCCTGATTATTTCTCTCATGCTCCAGTCTTTTATACCCCACTTAATTGCCCTTGGCGATATTTGTCTTGTGACACACTCCACCTGTTTTAATGCACCCCCATATCCTGGTACTGTATATAAGCACCTCATTCAGATAATGTTATCACTTTTTCTTGACAAAGCATTCGCTAACAAATTTCTCTGTGCTATGATTGTTAGGAAATACTTTGAGCATTCTTCATATTACCTAGTTCATTTTCATTTAAATAAAATTCATTTGGCAAGCCAATATACAACATGAATTCCCAGATTACTATTTCCTATCCCACCTGTGATATCTACTGTCACTCAACAATCGGGGGGAGGGTTGAGACTGTCAGTGATATTATTTGTAGTGAGATGGAGACACTAGATGGTGGTGTTCCTCCGGGGGACTCTGAGGCTAAAATTGAGGGTGATCCTGGACATTCTGGAGAAAGTTTAGATTTGCTTTTTTCTGCACCTTCTTTTATTCTGTTGGCTTCTCAGGAGGCCATTTTGGGATAAGCTGGCTTAGGCTCTTTTTCTTCAGTTGGTCAATTGAGTGTGTGACGTTTTGGGTCTTTCCCCTGTTGCATTTGAGCCTGCACCGTACTTGGTGGCTGAAAGGTCTGGGAGTGAATACTTAATTTTCCCTCCATCCACTGACTTTATAGTTCATGCGGGGAGGTTTACTGCTCAGTTACATGAAGAGACAGCTATGCCTTATCTTCTACTGTTGTCAGTACTACATGATTTAGCCTACCACTGCCAGGTGGAAGCATATTCCGACTCTCAGAGAATACATCTGCTCCTGGAAATTAGGGATTCTAGAGCACAATTTGTAGTTAACCTGAATAGATCAATGTACTCTGTGGGATAGCAGTAAGTCTATGGACATATAACTCTAAAGTCCAATGTGTTTTTTCCTAAAACTAAACTTTCTTGGAAGATTTTCAGGATCACCAAGTCCATTGATGATGAGCTGGAACCATTGTTAGCATGCACATTGTTTGATTGTCAGCTTCTACATTCACCTCTTTGATCTTTGGCATCTCGACTTTCATCGGCTCCTACAGGGGGGTCATAGTTCCACCTCTATTTGAGCATCCCAACCCCTGACATCAGCCCCTCAGTCCATTGGTACCCAGAATAGATTCTGTCCCTATCCAAGGGTTCTGCTGCTCGATCAGAATGCTGCCAGCAATGTTGGGGGACTTTTATATGCCTTTGGGGTCTGTGAGAGCTCAGCTTCGAGAATTTCTGAGCATGTGGTAAACCTTAACCATGGATTCATGGCCACTACAGGTCCTTGAGTCAGGATTAGTCATTCAGCTCACATCTTCAGTGCCATTATCCACCCAACCTGTAGGGTTTCCATCTCCCTCTTATACTCAGATTTCAGAACTTAGTTCTAGGGCTATCAGAGTTTGGTTGGTTTGAAGGTAGAAAGAGAGTTGTGCCAGTTCTTCCAGAATTTTATTCCTGTCGGTTTGCTGGGCCCAAAAAGACAGAAGATTAGTGTTCAGTTATCAGTCTTTCTCATCTATATCAATTCCTAGATTCTGTAAGGTTCACAAGTGACTCATTCCCCACACTGAGTTGACATTTTTTACTAGGATTCTGGATGTCCAAGTTCGATGTAGTCGGCTCTTACCTGCACATTGCCATGGTGGTGTCATCCCTCCACTATTGTCATTTTTTGTGCACAAGGATCATATACTGTAGTTCAGGGTTTTTACCTTCGGACTAGCATAGGCACCTCACAAATTCTGCCGAATCATACAAGCTTTATCTCGTCACCTCCATTCCTTAGCCCGGTGCACACACCATTCCATGGACAACTGGTTACTACTGGCACCATCTCGTCAATTGTCAGAACATCACACCCAGGTTCTACTTTCAGAAACAATCAGGGCAGGTTTCATTATTAGAGCTGAGAAATCTGTTCTTTCTCCAACTCAATATATCATCAGTCTAGGTATTTTTTCATCACGCATTTCAGTCAGGCTCAGCCAACTCCCATCTGGCTACATACCAGACTCTTACTCACCTCTCCTTCTCACACTGAATGGATGGTTCTTTTTTCTTTTGGAAATGTGGACATCACTCGAATCCCTCATGCCTTTGGGATGAGTGCACAAAAGATCCCTTCAGTGGTTTTTATGCAACCAATGGATCACAAACATATATTCACCGGAATCCCCAGTTTCCTTATCCAGGATCATTCTTTTTTTATCTTAAGGGGTTGTTAGATTGGGACATTGCTAAGATATGAGTTTCTCTGCTGTTACCTTGTACATAGATCTATCTCTTCATGAATGCCTTGTTTCAGGGATGGGGTGCACATCTCAACAGTCAGGAATTCCAGGATCTACTCATGGATGACGAGGCTTCCCTACACAATGTTTTAAACCTTCAGGCTCTTCAAAAGGTGATGTTTCATGGTGTGTGAGGGGAGAATTTTAAGACTCTGACAATTCCATGGTGGTGTCTTGTCTTTCCTGTCAAGGGGGCACATAGTCCAGGGCTCTTTATTTTTGAACCTCATATCTCCTTTCTCGGATCACTTCTATCATATCACCCTACTAGCTTGCCATGTTCCACAGCTTATGACTGTGATTGCAGAACAATTGTCTCGACCCAAACAGATACTCCCAACAGAATAGATGCTGCGTCACAAGGTTTTCTGTTGGATTGGCTTTCATTTTGAAACACTGATGATTGATGGGTTGGCCACTTATTGGAACACCCATCTACTGGCAATTTGGTCTCCAGTACCTCACCCTTGGGCTTTGGAAGTGATGCATTCCCTCAGGATGGGACAAAATTACAACTCTAGGCCTTCCCTCCAATTTGTATGTTACCTAAGCTATGACTATGACTTGTTCCAACCCATTGTTGGGTCCTGTTGATAGCACTAGATTGGCAGCTACATCCTGGTTTCTGCTTCTGTGTTACCTTCAGGAGTGCCCACCTCTTCCACTTCCTCTTTGGCCATCTCTGTGGAGGCAGCCATGATCTGACATAGTATACCCAGCTATCCAGAAGTTCAGGCTTCAGGCATGGAGGTTATGCAGTTCTTTGCACTGTGTCAGGGTTTCATTTCTAAGGTTGCCATGTATCTGTCTGTCTGTCTTTGCTTAGTCCTACGATGGACATTTATGAATGGAAATGGCACACATATTGGCAATGGTGTATTGAGAGGAGGTTGAACCCACTTCAATCAGAAGTGCCAACCATAACTCATTATTTGACCTGGTTCTTTGTCAAGGGTTTTTCATCTTCCAAAATTGGCCTTATTGACTTCCATTTGATACTCGAGATGAAAATTCTTTGAGTTCCCATTATTCTCTGGCTTCCTCAAGTCATTTTGAGTCCTTTGTCCCAAATGACCATTCTAGGTACCTAACTGGTATATTAAAGTGGCATTACACGCCCTTTCTCAACACCTGTTTGAGACTTTAGCCTCATGTGCCATGTAGCACATTTTCCTCAAAGTTTATTTTTCATTGCTGCTGATTTACAGACATTGCTGATTGTGCACAGGATGCTTTATCATTCTACCTACATCCCTACATCAGTTCTTCTTCCCTAAAGCACTGTCAGCCAGGAAAGGGGATAAATCCTTTTCACCGATTCGTCTGATCACTATTTCTTACTTCTATGACCAATCAGATTTTGATCACTTGTGATGTCCAGTGAGGGTCTTGAAGGTTTTGTTGCCTTCACTAATGCCTTTAGAGATGATAGACAAGGACTTTTTATTCATTGGGATTATTCAGTTTGTCAGGATTTATCCCCAGTGATATTGAATAAGTGGATATGAAATTGATCCATATCGCTTATTCTGGGCTCTCTTTGAAGGCATGTAGACTTCTGTGAGTCACATCTAATCAGATTCATCACATTTCCATGTCCTTAGCAGCCCAGTTGAATTGTCCATGGAGGACATTGTGTGGGCTGGTATGTGGACCTCCCCCAATACTTTTATTTTACATTATTTGCATAATCTGGCAGTATCTTCATCTGAGGGTTTTTGACTACCCCTTGTAGCTATCTTAACCACTTCTGCTAGATTATACAGAGGGATGAGTATTTTCATTGCTACACTTGTCTCTTCTATACCTTTTGGGGTCCCTTACGCCGTTTTCACAGGATCCCACTCTGTGGCGAGTGTTACCCAGGCAGGTGTGCTTTTATCAAACTAAGACCACCGAGAGATTGACCAACTGATATTACTGTACTTTACTGGACTGCCACTCATGGACTATCATGAGTAAACCATAAGGAGATCCTACCCGTCCCAGCAGATCATTGGATTGAATAAATTGGGGTCAGTTTGCTTTTAAAAATGTAAAGAACTTGATTTGCTTATTGCATTGTTTCCAGAGCACTGTTCTTCAGGAATCCCAGTGTGCATTACCCCCCAGATTCTACTAGTGAAGTTTGGGAGTCCTTACCACACCCAGTTTCCAGTTGCTAGGGTGTTGGACAGAGGCTGTTCCTCCAGAGTGTTAGAGTGAATTTCCTCCACTCTTGGAGAAGAGGGCACAAAGTTTGGGGCCCTGCCAACTGAGTCCCTGGGTTTTTCCCAGGTGTTGGTAGGAGAGGCACCAGCCTATGAAGGATCCTACTCGTAATACTGTTTCAGATTTGACACTTGGCTATCAGGTTGGGGTTGAGCGTGGCCTTTCTTTTTGATCAATATTGGTTCAGTACATTGTTTCTGGAAGTGGGTCCATTATCTTCTCATAATTCCAAATGCTGAGTGGTCCTGTCCTTGATCCTTGGTGGAGTACAATTTGTTCCACATCTTCCCCATAATTCCAGAGACAAGAAGAATTTACCTTGCCACTCAGTTGAGGAGTGAAGATGGGTGTTCATTATTCCAGACTGGATGATTTCTGTTTTCTCAGGTTTAATGTGGCATACAAGATCCAATGATTCCTAGCCTGGAGTGTTGCCTTTTGGACTTCTTTAGATTGAGGAGAAGGTTCATCCACTTCATTGTAGCTTACCTTCTCCTCATCACTCGAAACACATCACTCTATGGCTACAGACTTACAACCCCAAGAGTGGAACCTCAGCTTTCTGGTTAGGGCCTGGCCAATAGTGATGATAAATCAAGTAAAATTCCACTCACAGTACACGAATAATGTTCTGGGTGAAGAGCATACCTGTTCTGAATGTAGCATGATTCCCCCACAAGGGTGCCAATCTTTTGTTGACACACCCATGATCTATGCAGACACTTTCTGTATAGATAATGCACTCACTGGACCTCCACCTTATCAATGTAGGATTCTAGCTGTAGTGTGAGAGGAGGTAAGTATGTCTTGGAAGTTAACATTTTCCTAAATCAAAAATGTATTTCCAAATAATATTTACCTCTCCTCACACTGTCCTGCCCTTCCTCCCCACTAAGAGCCAGTGTTAGAGACTGCAGATTGAGTTAGTCTAAAAAATATTGAGAAAACATTATCTGAATGAGATGCTTATATATGGTACCAGGATGGAGGGCGCATTGAGGTAGGTGGAGAGTGTCATGAGACAAATATCTCCAAGGGCAATTAAGTGGGGTATAAAAGACTAGAGAAAAGTAAGAAAAATCAGACCAGTGCTTAGATGAGCAAAGGAAGAAACCCTGGCAGTCAAGTAATAGCTGCAGTGTGAGCAGAAGAAGTATTATTGGAAAAACATTTTTGATTTAAGAAAATGTTAACTTCTGTTTTTTTCCTTGCCACCAAAATAGTGCTAGATTTTTATTATAAATGTAGAGACCTAAAATTAATATATTTCAGCAGTCCATTCTCTCTCTCTCTCTCTAAAATTAGTCTCATAATAAAGAACCTCTGTATTTTTATCTGTATCACTGGCATGATCAGGAGGCCAATAGCTCTTATTTTCCCCTTCTTTCAAAACCTTAAACATGTTGTCAGCTGTTTATCTTCCAAAGCCCAAGATGGTATCTGTCAAAAAAGCTTACCTTACCTATCTCTATCTAAACATAGTTTAAACAGTCCAACACTTTACCATACACCTTATTTTGTAGCCTGTCAAATTTTAACTCTTAGAGGAACATTGAATTGCATCCATTAGATACTAACCATTCTGTGTTTAATGTTTCAATGTTAGGCTTGCCTCAGATGAAATACACAGGTACAGAAGTATCTGACTGAAGTTATTCCATGATTCACTTTCTGTATTTTATATTCAGATTTGTTTAACAGGTGATATGATAGTGACAAAGTTGAATGACAAATGGTTGTGAAATATAATGATTTACAAACTACAGTACATTAAAGGTATCATTAGAATAATTAAAGACAATGATTAAACATTTATTTCAGTCTATGACTTGTTTTAGCATTATATCTTTTAAGTTATGGTACAGTAGAAATAGTAAAAATACTGTCTACAGATTAATATTTTTAAAGAAACAAAAATAATATTAAGATGTAATAACCAAGAAAATTTATTTAGATGAGAAAATGTTAGAAGCAAAGAAAGCATTCTGATTATGTATAGACCATATGTACACTAATAGTTTTGAAATATATATTTTTTACAAACTTTAGAGTAACTTGTTGTTACTAGCTCGAAAATAGCAGAAAAAAGAATCTGAAAAAAATAGTAAAAATTCAGTTATGCACAATTTAAAGTATGGATTCTGCATGATGATCGTTTTGAGAAAAATACATACTAAATCATGATTAAGGAACAGCCCTAAAGAGAAAGATAGTGAAAAATCTTAAAGTACCATAAAGAGGAAGAAATGAATCAGTTAGTAAAAAGGAATGAGTATAAGAATATTTTGTTTAATGACATAAACAAGTTGGATGTGCCCAAAACTTCTTTCGTGTCTAATTTTCATATTTGTTAATTTTATTTATTGTATTGTCACAAAACAAGCAACTCTTATACAACTCTTAATTGTTGGGTTTTTTCTGGTAACATTTTTTAAAGTACTTTATAAATTATGCTAATTATATCACAAGTCTTTTTTTTTATAGCTAATTTTCCTTTTAAGTTAGAAAAGTTGCTTAAAACAAGAGGGTTTTAAAATGGAGCAGATGAAAACAGTATTCTGTCTATCTTTATTTTTAAATAATACAGTTTCAGCTACATTCACCAATTTTAAGCTACAAATATATGGTGTAAAGTTACTGTAGATATTGTTACAACGAACTTGTTTGTTTATGAATTAAACTTACAATCTGAATAATATCACTGTCTAAAGATTGGCTAACTCAATCACTTATTATTAAAAAATCAATCTGTGTTCTTACAGGATCATCTTTAAGATAATGTAGGTCATTAGCATAAGGTCATTGTAAAGACAACAACTATACGTAATCAAGAATAATGTAGGCTTTTGTAACAGGATAAAATCATTTTTACTTGGAAAAACTAAGCACACTATTTATATCTTGCAAAAACCATTCAGACAATATTTTGAAGTGAGAGTATATACTTTTCAAATAAGTACCCTCTACTAGCAACATAAAAAATGTTTAAACTATTGTATTGCTTTATAAATCATTAATTGTAAATATTTAGTTTCCATTAAAGAAAATAATCAAAATCAAGTCTTAATTTAAAATAGATAATTTTTTTCCAGTCTATTCTTTGAAAATTTAAAAAGTCAGTCAGCGGAAGAATTTTTCTTAATGTTGCATTGCAAGTTGAGCATGGATAAAAAAAAATTAGCATTAGATTGACAATGTGAGGATTGTAGTTCATACTCAGGTTTTAAATATGAAGAGCTTCAGTTATATGATCATGATGTATATATACGATATAAACAGTTCAGTATTCAAAATAAACTACATCTCACACATCTGCCTTTGTAAGGTACATGCCATTAGTCTGGAGCTAATTCCCACCTAAAAATTGTGTTTAACATGAACTGTGTTGAAATCTTGCAACAATAGTCCTCCACCAATAGGAGGGCAACATAACCTCCTTGAGCAATAATTCCACTTAAGTGTTTGTGCTTGAAATAACTTCATTTTTTCCTCAGTATTGTCTTGAATGGATGTGTTTAAACTTATTAATTATGTGAGATTTGCAACAGCTTAAGGGACTTGAATTTCATTTTTCTGTTTTTCTATTTCTTTACTAAGTAACAAACATCCATTATTCCTTTCTGTTCCTTGGTTCTCAGTCTTTGTAATCTCATTTATTTCACAATTTAATTTTCATGCCTTAATTTCTTTCTTACAACCCTTCTCTGTTATCTCACATCTTTTCAACTTATTTCTGAGGCATTTCATTGCGCTCCTGAAGGGTGTTTTGGAGAGATTTTTTTCTTTTCTTTTTGCCACTTTAGCTCATACTATAGCTTCTGCTTTATCACTTTTTACTCAGTTCTTTTGCTGTTTGTTGTTCCCATCTTCCAGTCCACAACATCAAGGTCATCACTTTCTTGTCAGTAATTATGTTGTTGGGTTTGGCCTAGTGGGCACCTACCTGTCTTGCTTTACCAGCCTTTAGTCTTCATTTTTGGCCAACAGATGGGTTTTTAAAGTTCTCACCCATGATCTTTCTCTTCATTCTCTTTTCTTTCTTCTCTCTCTTCTTTCCTCCTCCCTCTGATCCCATTTATCTTCAGTGTCTCAAGGATGCAGTCTTGGATCTCTTGGCCAAGAGCACCATCTTGAGAGTATTGACCCTTACATTTTTTCTCCAATGGTCCTCTTTACTTGGTCTGTGGATGACCAAGGCTGACATGTTGGATGCTTTTTTTTTGCACATTCCGCTTGCCTTATTCTCTAGACATTTTCTACATTTCATCCATTGGAATCAAGTATTCCAGTTCTGTGCCCTTCCCTTTGGTATTGTGGCTGTTCATTATGTCTTTAATTCAGTCATGGGTTATTCGCCTCACATATTCACAGATTGGTTCCATTATTACATGGAAGATTGACTCATTCTCTCACATCTCCATTCTTTTGCAAGAAATCCTTAGTTGGGCTGGCTAGTCAAGCATTCCAAGTCTTTTCTCTTGCCTACTCAATATTTGGTACATTTGGGTGTGTTCTTCAACTCTCATTTTAGTCAGGTTCAGCCTTCACGTCTTTGCCTGTAAGCAATGGAATGTCTTGTCACCAAGATTTGTACTTGTCAGTTACACCCTTTCACTTTTGAGGACTCTGGTTTCACAAAAGCTACTCATTCCTTTATGCTAAGTACACATGTGCCTCCTTCAGTGGAATCTTTCTCGGGATTGGTCTCATCTTTTTCTATATGCCTATTTTCCTCTTTGTCTCCTCTCTCATATCCTCACCTTGATGTACAACACTCCTGGTGAAGTTCTGTTGGTGGCATCTCTTTAGCCTGCATAACCCTGGTTTCCTCTACTTCATTAGTTTGGGTCCAGGCTTCCTCTTCCTCTGCCCCATTCCCCCTCTCTCTTGGTACAACCTCACATGTCTCTTTTTTACCCAGGGATGTTGTCCCTTCATCTTCACATGTGGGAGTTGTCTGGTCCATCACCAGCAGGACTGGTCTCTCCAAATGTGCATCCCTCTTCTTATCCCATTTTCATCATCCTTCAACTTTGTCCATCTATCAGTGGAAGTGGCAAAATTTTTGACATTGATCCATCTGTCACTTTCACCAGGCTGTCCTGCTGTGGCCCTTTGCCCAATTTTTTACATAGTTGTTGACCATGGATTGTCTGTCTTCAGCATAGCTGGTTATCGTATGGTTTTGTCAACTACCTTTTGCTTTTCCTGTTACCACGAGGTATTTTCTTCATGTCATCTTCACTTTATTCTGCTCATTCCTTCTTTACCAGCCTTCTCAACCAAATTACATGCCTGACTGGGATCTTAATTTGGTTTTATACACTCTCACACATGCTTTGTTTGTTCTGTTGGCATCCTGTTCTTTATACCATTTTTATCTGAAGACAAACTCCCTTCCTCTCACCTGTGGTGCCATCATTTGAATATATATATACCATTGATGCTTCCTGCACTCTCTTTCATCATACTTATTTACTCTTCTCCCCAGAGTGGGCTTTTGTTCTCAACACTTTGGGGCTCAGAAAAGTAGTCGTTTTTTCTGTCATGTCTTGCTCCCTTTTACCTCTCACCTCTATGCTCAGATCCGAATCATTTTCTGTGTCTAGTTTGGGCTGTACAAGGTTTTTGATACAAACATATCTGTTTTAGGGTTACTGACATCATTTGTTTCTGCCTTGGGACCCTTCTTTATCCGGGGGACCTATTGCCTCCTCTTATTGAATGGGTCCACCAACTTCTCCAGTTGATATATTCTTTCCTGGATATTGATGCTCACAGGCTTCTTCATATTTTGTTGCATCAACTTCATCACCTGTCTCATTTTCACTGACTCTTGAACGAGATTGTTCTGGCTAACATCTGGACAGATCTGCAAACATTTGTTTCTCAGTATCTTCATCATTTCAACTCTCTCCATTTACTAGTCTTCAATCTACATACTGTTTTTGAGGAAATTATGTACATTTCTTTTTATCAACCTCCTCCCTCTTATAGAATCCTGCCAGGTTGCTGGTATTGCCTCCCAGGGTATGATTATTCCCAAAATTTGCATACAGCCAGGGGTAATGGAAAGCACTCAGCTCATCTGCCCTGGTTTTACCAGTGCCCATTGTCAAGATGGGGTGTTCCACAAGACCACTAGACATATCCTCATTTTATTAAACTTACTTAATTGCCCAATCCAAACTGTATGACTCTATGGACTACCATGGAAAAAATCCAGCACCAAGGAAGTGACCATCCATTTCTTTGGCATGAGATAGCCAGCTTTTCAAAATAGGGTTTTACAGTTACCTGTTGCACTGTCTCCAGTAAAAGACCTTACTGGCAGGTATATGATGCAGTTCCAGGCACTTCTCTGTATATCCACAATTTGAATTTCCCCTATTTTCTTCAAGTGGAGTATGGGAAACCTTTACCACTTACCAGTTCCTAACCACTGTAGTGGTTGACCTTGGAGAGTTCATGACTGATTGTGTTTGGTATATTATGGTGGGAAGTAGGGTGTTGTTGGCATTGTCTGTGTAGTGCAAGTCACCTCAAACAGCTAGTGTGCCCTCCTCCTGCAGCATGATGTTTTCATCAGCCCCATTTCTGTCTGTCCAGTTGAGTCGAGGTGAGACATGCAGTACGGTCTGATCACGCCCTAATCATAATACACTTCTTGGCTTGCTGTCCAGTTGTGTGTGGGTGTTTGTTTGTCATGCAAAAATTTCCATCCATCATTACAATATATGATGCCCTTTTGTCTTTCTACCTCCTTTTTTTGGGAGAAAGGTATACACTTGTCAAGAGGAGATGCTTAACAATGGTTGTCACACTCCAATGTCTTTCCCTTCAGGCATTAACATTTTCCTTACCTGAAAATATATTTCTGATAGATATTCACCTCCACATACCTTCCCACATCTAAGAATTATGTTATTTCAAGAGCAAGTTCTTAAAGGATGTTACTGTAAAAGGATGTAGTGTTGCCCTCCTATTGTTGGGGGATATTGTATAATGATATTATCATAACTAGTGCAGTTCACATTGAACTACATGATTTTTAGGTGTGAGTTAGCTCGAGGCTAGTGACAAGCAAATCTTACAGGTAGATGCATGAGGGATCAAGCTATTCAGTGTGTAGAGATGAGTATCTATGGGAAATACCTTTTCAGGTAAAGAGAATGTTAATTTTTGGGCAAAATGTTTCTTGGGAAATTAAAACCTATTAAAAAAATACTCAAAATGCAAGCTACATATTTAAACTTAAATATTTTTAAAAAGAGTTGCAAAAAATATTTTGTATTTTTTTGTCATATATTATGAGTCATAACGTGATTAGCAGTTAAAATAAAAACTTGCATGAAGCTTCACAAAAACTAATTCTAGCATGGAAATATTTAGATATTAAGTGGTTATATCATAGTAATTAGGAATATTGTCAAAAGTTGCACTGATCTTGATGGTGGAAAATATATAATCTTAAGAATTTGTTGTACAAGTTGTAGCAAACATAAATTTCATGGTTATAGTAGTACCTGTTATGCATTCTCAAATTATTTTAAATAATAACATAAGAATTAAATGTTTGTAAATGAAAAACCAGTATGTGATGTTTGTGCTCTTCATCAAGTAAGTTATTTTATGTTAAAATACAATATGTTTTAACTGAGAATAAATTTTTATTATCTGTAGGTACTTGAACAGCATGAAGTTGTGGTTTAGGCAAAAGGTGAGTTCATTGAATATGCAATATTGAGGACTTATGGAATGTTAAAGTGGTCAGAAGCAAGGTCATAAAACATGAATCAGACACCTAAGTTTCAGTATGTGTTGAACACTTTCAGCTGCTTTTACAATTGTACAAGTAATTTAAGAAATGTATCACAGATTGTAACTCACACTCTGGTCATTTCTAAGGAGTATTTTTGGCTTGTATCTCAGAAATACTGCATAATATATATATATATGTTTAACAAAGATATATATATATAAGTAATTTTTTCAGAAATTTGGATAAATACATAGAAATTCATTTTTTTCACTTGAGATGATTCAAACTATGAATTAATTAATAATCTTGAAAATAGAGCAGTTATCCTGTAATATTTATCTACATGGTATTGAATCTTGGCTAAACAGCAACCCACACTTACTTAAAACATCGTATTTTCTTTCATTTCTGTTTCCATCATAGGGTAGAATTCAAAGAAATACAAATGTGTATGTTTTAAGTATGTAATAACATGTTGAACACTTTTTTATGTACTTTCAGACCACCAAGGAAAGTTTTGATGCTGATGCTAGAAAACTTTTGGCCTCTGACACAAGTAATTTGAATTGTTATTTTTTAAAATTATTTTAGAGTTTGAGTAATGAATTATGAGCAAGTATTCTTGAAATGTGCAAAGAAAACTAAGTTCTTGAAAGTTGAAATCAAGCAATATAATTAAAAAATCCAACTTTTCAAATTCTTAGTACCTAATAAACTTCAATTAGACTATGAATAAACTGACAGAGCTTGCTTTTGCTACTACTACAATCCACGTGTGAACGAGTTATAGAATAGCCTCTAGGTCGTTTGTACTTGCTAATAATCTTTAGAAAGTTTCACTGATTAATTCATATGGAGACATTTGATGTAAGAGCCTAATACTGTGGTGCATGCCCCTCTTGGCCTTTTGATGGGAGACCCAAAAATTATGATGAAAGAAACAGAAGAGTTGGAGATAATGATAACCTAACAAAACTATCACTTTGCTCACAAAGCTATTTTGCTCATGTATTTACTCACTCCTTGCAAGCATTTTTTCATTTAAAAGAGTTATTAAAACAGGTAACGAAAATTTTGATTTTGCTGTTATCACTGGTGAAAATTATGTGAAGGGGTATGTGTGTGCAATGGAAACTTTGCTGAGTTAGGGGGACACTGCTGTAGGGTCAGTTGTGAGGACCAGCACTCCTTAAATTAAAAGACTCATATTGATGTTCTTCTTCTTGACTAGTTAGATGTTTCAAATGCAGACATGTGTATAGCCACTGAGCCATCATGAGCCTCCTAGAAAAAATATGTGGGCCTACCCTTGAATAGCGTTTGTAATGTTGCTGCCTCTATACATCAGAGATTGGATGGATGGTTAGTGTTTGCTTAAACATTCTATAGTGCTTGGTAGTTGGCTCTAGGGAAGTATCTTGGGTGTCTTGGTGAGCCTGGACGTAAGTTATAAGATCCTAATGCTGTAGAGTGGGAACCAACACTCTTTAAACCAAGTGATGTTGATTGGTATCTACCTTCCTGTCTAATCAGACAGTTCAGGTGTAGACAAGTAATAGAACAGAATAATGCTGTTTGGTAAGTTATATGAACTAGCAGTGTTATTAATCTTTGTCTATTTTCTTCACTCAATGCTGGATGGAATCTGTTCTATTTGTATGCTTGTATATGATGGTTGCCAGAGCTTGGATTTGAGAATAAGTTACCTGTTTAATAATCTTGTCAGTTCCTAGAGGTATTGTTTGAGACAGGGGATTTCTTGTTTCTTGAAGGAAATTTCTTGTTCTGCTTTATTTGGTTTTGATCTTTCAAGTCTTTCTTCATAGCCAATGTTGTAGTTATTGCGAATCAGAAGAAAATGCTATAAAAATACATGTAGAAACTAAATTATAGATTATCTGTCTGCTTTAATTTAAACCCTTCTCTTGTACATTTTACTTTATAAAACTTTTTTACGTTCTGCTGTCTTAGGTAAAGGATGATACTGTAGAAGGCATAAAAGTTCAACAGTGGCTCATGAAATCTCGTTCAGTGAGTCAGCATGATGTCTAGCGTATTTTTTCATACAGTTATCATATTTGTGATTTATTGCTTTCATATCTCAAATACTTGAAAGAGTAAAAAAACCTTTAAATAATAAAGAGAAGCAGTATAATAAACATATCTTAATACTAAATCCTCTACAATATTATTGCAAGTGTTTCCTTGAATGTATGACATCTTTCAAGTAGCGTGATGGTGGTCTCTGCAGATGTATGGAAGCTTATCTTCATTCACATTATAAGTAAAACAGTTATTCTTGAACAATAACTTAAAATAGTTTAGTTTTTATCCATTGTTAGTTTTAGCTGTACTGTTACTTTATGATATATATCTTGATGTATTCTTTTTTTTTTATTTCTAGTACATTTACACAATGAATTCTTGCTAGCCATGTTAAACAAATGTCAAAGCTTAGTGTCCACACATGGTAAGTTTTGTTTTAATAACTTATCACAAGCAATGGATTATGGTGATATTTATTACTAGCCATTATTTTTCAATCTCATTTAAACAGTATGTTGCCTTTTGATAATGCTATAATAATGACATAGATTATCTATTACTTTGTGATTAGGAGTGAAAACATTTTTTAATTGAATACTGATGGTGAACTACAATATTCGTAGCCTGTTTGTTTTAGGTAATACCTCTGTATAAAACCTCATCTTCTTAACTGTAGTTGTATACATTGAAGATATATCTAGAGCAGAACCAGCTATAAGTATTTTAACCTTTTTGCTAAGATCTTCAAGAAGTGCAAGAGGCTTTTTTTTTTTTGTATTTCCATGTGATTGTTTGTTGTATTTTTAAATGAGGCAGATATATTTACATTTTGAATTTGAAACTTCACACAAAACTTTTTTGCTTGCATAAGATCAGTATGTCTTATTCACATTTTTTAAATCTTGTATAAAAAACGAACTATAGAAAATATCATTCTGATACATTATCGTACCTATGAATAATAAGAATTAAACAGAATGTAATGGCGGTAACAGAAGTAATTTCTATGAGATGATTAGAGGAAAAAGGTACTTTTTAATATGTACATAGGTTGAGTATGTTATACTAAAACTATTTTGGAACATCACCACATCTTTACACTCCACATTGCCATGTTCAGTATGCTCTGTCTGACAACAGTGAATGTTGACAATAGCCTCGCAGTGTAGGTTCCATTGTAAAAGGTTCTGTTGTAAGGCTGTTATGTCAAAAGTACACAACTGCCCATACAGATGTACCTCCTCTCATGAATCCTGTTTGTGATGATGAAGATTTTGACAGTATATTCCCACCACCTACCTTTGCCAACTCTTCTACTAATGCTGTCTTAGATCTTTTTAGACCTTTTTCGTCTTTTCTGGAAATTTTTGATCAGGTTTGTTGCCTCCTCTCTCTCTCTCCTGTTTTGTATGATTCCTTCTTCTCATTGGGCTGAACTCTCTTTCTTGGACTTTCAGACTCTGGAGTCTCTTTTTCAGGCTTGGGGTTCATATCCTCTGTCTTCTGGTCGACTTTCTCGTGCCCAATTTTTATGCCTTCATCTTACTGTCTTGCCCTCACTACCCTGTTGTGTTGTATTTCCTCCATTCAACTTCTTTCCAAAGCACTCCTTTCCTCCTCCCTTGATTTATTTTCCTGTTCATTTCCTTTCTTGAAGGGATCCTGTATCTTGCAGCATCTCTCAGAGACAGTGTCAGACCTGTTAACTAAGGATGCTATTGAACAGGTTTCTCATCCTCTTGCAGGAACTTATTCCCATCTATTTGTAATTTCCAAGAACACTGGGGACCAGGGTCTCATCATAGATCTTTCATGTCTCAATCAGTTTTTGACTTTCCTTGGTTTACCATGGAGAGTTTTCTCACCCTTTGGTGGTGGTCTCCTGCTTAGGGGCTTTGGATGACCAAGGTCGATATCTTTGTGTATCATCATATTCCCATCTCCCCAGCATCGAGACTTTCAAAATTGGGCTTGTCAGTTCCACACTCTCCACTTTGGCCTGGCATCAGCCCCATACGTCTTTTGTCTCATAATTGCGGGCCTTCACTTGTCACATTCAAAGCTTGGAATTGCAATTTCACAATTATATAGATGACTGACTTTTAACTCTATCCCAACAGGCCTCCTACTACCATAATCATCTTCTTTGGGTGGTGGTTTTTCTTGGTTAGTTAGTCAAGCTGGAAAAGTCTCCCCTCACATCCACTCATTATCTGGTTGACTTGAGTGTGTTTGTTCTTTAATTTCCATGTTAGCAGGCCTCAGCTTTTTTCTGCTTCATTTGCAGGTCATGGAGAGTTTGGTTTACACACACTTCTATTTTCTCCTTCTCTTTCTGCATGGGATGTTCTCTCTTTTTTTGGGGACTTGGGTTTCCATGGAATATCTTATTCCCTTGGGATGTGCTCACATGCCCCTTTTTCAGTGGACTTTGCATGATCAATGGAACCTCTCTTGGGATCCCTAGTCCTCCCTCATTCATCTTCCTCCTTTCATACACGATTTCACCTGGTGATTCAACAGAACCAATACCATAGAGAGTGTTTTTCTTTTTCTCTCTTCTGGATTTTCATTTTTTTTACAGATGCTTCCCTGACAGGGTATGTGCTTGTCTCGACTCCTACAAGATTCCAAGTCAATGGAATCTGGAGAAATTGACCCTTCATAGTAGTTCTTCTGACTCTGGATTATTTCCTTCCAGTGGTAAGAGGCCATTTGGTAATGATTCATACAGGCAACTCCACTGTGGTACCCTGATCAATTGCCTGGGGGCACTTGGTCTTATTTTTCTGTTTCTGAACCCTTGACATCCTCTTCTGGATCCTTTCACTACATGTCTGCTTTGTGGCCTGTAATGTTCTTGATGCCCTGAATTTTGTCACTAATAATCTCTCAAGGCCAGATAAGATTCTTCCCATGTAATGGTCCCACAGTCCTTTTGTTTTTCAGTGGCTGTTCTCCCCCCCATCACATTTATGCCTTTATCACTTATGGCAACACCAAACTGCCCCTCTTCTGGTCTACTGTTTCACACCCATCAGCTCTAGCTCATATGGATCCTGATCACCTCCTGTGTCCTGCCCATATGGTCTGTTGTTATTTGCCCTGCTCTTCTTTATTTCGTGGTTCCCAATCCCTTCGCTTCATTCTTTGGAATCCTTGGTTTAATCATGATCTTTCTCCCCTTAGCCTCATTGGATGGCTCTATCAGCTCATCCGTTTGGCATATTCTTCATTGGATGAGGATGTATATCAGTGTTTCCAGGTGTCGTCACATCAAATTTGTCACCTTACTCACTCTTTTAACTGCTCACTTCCATCATCTGTTGAAAGAGATTGTTTAGACTGGCATGTAGACAACACCTCCCACCTTTTTTGCACACTATCTTAATCATTTGGCTGTTTTTCCTTCATCAAACTATAGACTGCCTCCATTCATTATTCTCAACACCTCGTACTGTCTCTGACTGCGTAACATTTTGTTTTATTCTCATACCTTACAGGATCTTACTCAGTGGCAAGTGTTGTCTGCCAGGTTATACTTAAACAAAGTCCTCACAGTGTAAGGCTGTCCTGGCCTGATATATTGCTCAGTTATGAGCTAGGGTATTCCACAAGATCACTCGTGGTGCTCAATGTCTTAAGCAAGACCTGATCTAGACCAAGCCCACTCATAGGCTTTCAGGAGTAAAGCAAGCAGAGGATTCCTGCTCATCCTCTATACCTGCTCAATGTCTTAAGCAGGGTCTGGTATAGACCAAGCCCACTCATGGGCTTTCGGGAGTAAAGAAGGCTGGGGATTCTTCCTCATCCTCCATACCTAGTTTAACACCTACTGCCAGCCTGCTTCTCAAAATAGGGTTTTTGTGGTCACCTGTTGCATTGTCTTACAGTGGTGTGCTCCTCCAGCTTCTTCAATGTGCTTTCACCTCTCATCTTCTCCTAGTTGAGCATAGGAGTCTTTGCTACTTACCAGTTACTAGCCACTGGGGTGTTGGACTATAGAAGCTGCCTCCTTAGTTTGACTGATTCTGCTCAGTAGAGAATAGGATGGTGGTGTTCTGTCTGTGTAGTACAGTTCACCCCTCTGACTGGCTTCCCTCATCCTACAGCAACCCAGATGTTGGGTTCCATGATGGTCTGGTGTTGGATTGGCACAGGAACAGCAAACATAAGTCCTCACTTAGTTGCAGTTTGGATGTTACATTCCCATTTTGTCTCACTGCACTTGAAGTGAAATACTCCTCCTACCATGGCTCAGAAGCTGCATTCATGGTGCTGCCTGGTTTTGAATTGGAGTTGACCCACCATGTATGATCTAATATGCCCTAGCCATACAACATATGTGGCATTTCCAAAAGCCTGTTGTAGGTGTTGAATTGCATTTGTATCTTCTGCCTGTAATTATGAAACTCTCTTTCCATACTGCCCAGGCAACGAGTGCAGACAAGGTACAGTTTCTCACATGTGTGCTACTATACTTATCTAAAGTATAGGATGTTGCACTCCATTGGTCCCCTTCTGGCACTTTCTGAAGAGGCCTCATCTAAGTAAAATTTTGCACCTGTCCCTACACCACTTCACTGTGTGATTCTAGTTATATGTGAGAGGAGGTTACGTATCATATCAGAAGTTAACAATTTCCAATACTGAAAATGTATTTCTGATAGATACTTATTCACTTCTAGGGCATATTATTTTATTGCCTAATCTTGAAGTGATGATTGAACAATCAGTATAGAGCTTGGAGGCTACATTGCACTCCTGTTAGTGGAAGGGTGTTGCATGCAACAATATCATGTGGAAACGTGAGTTTAAATGGGAGCCTCAAGGCTAGTTGTAAGCTGAAAAAAGTTCACATATAAAGAGCAGCATTGAATCAGGAAAGATAAATCCATTTTCACTGTTATAAAATGTTAACTTCTGGATGGTTCATATACCTATCTTTTTCAATGCCATTATGCAAAAGGGATATCTCCATCTTGAATCTCTCAATCCCCAATTTGAACACATCTTTATGATCTGAGTGTATGAATGTTTTGTGTTGGAAAGGGCTGTTACATACCTTTCCTAAAAGTGATCAGTTTTTGTTAGCATCTCACTACCTATAGCAAGCATTATTAAAATGGAGCTCTGATATATTCTGTTCCACTGTGACTATATTGGTTGTGGTTATCTTGTGTTACTTGCCTTATTTTCACATTTAAAATCATTTTGGTATATTGTACTTAACCCTGTAAAAGGATTTTGCACACACACACATTATGCAAGTAAGCAGTTTTTGTTTCCTGATTACAGAAAACGTTTGTGGTGGAACAGTTAAAATAATTTCAATATAACATACCCAATCCTCTGTGCAAGGTTAGAATTGGATAACAGGCCCTTGCATATTTTCCAGTTTAGTATTTAATTGGTGAGACTAGTATTAAGACTGTTAGGATTACAACTAGTTAATTGAAATGACATTTACTCTTTTAAAGTATTCAAGTGAAAAATATTTAACTTATACACAGTTTTTATTTGTTTACAAGTCATTTAGCAACGTGATACTATTGTGTATTACATTTTTTATCGCAACTAGACCTATTTGTTGTTTTTAAGAATGTTTAGCTTCCAATTCATTATGAAGTATTATTATTGATTATTACATCATGAAACGATGTGAGCTTTTTTTTCAGTCAAAGATTCATCTGGAAATGCTCAGGTCCAAAACAAAGATAAACAAAAGAAAGGAAAGCTAAAGAAAAAAATTCGACCAGTCAGGGCAACATTTGAGGTGAGACAAAAAAAATTTCATTGTTATGTTTTCTTGGTTTTCTTCAATTAAGCTCATCTTAAGAACTGTGATTGCCATGTACCAAATGTGGTAAATCACTTGGACACAAGTATGTGTGCAGACAATATTTTAAGGTTCCCACATCCCAGTGGTCATTAGAGCCTAAGGTCTTTTTTTTTATGGGTTGAATTTGCTCTCAGAATTGGTCTCAGCTTCCTCTGTGTGCCTTTTTTTCAGATTCTACAACTCATAATGTAAAGTATGGTGGCCTTGTGGCTGCCCAATTAGATATGATTGCTTTTTATTTACCTTAAATCATACCTCAAAATGTGCTTGAAACATATAAAAAATTCCACTCCAATAAGTTAAAGTATCCTCCTCCACATATTTATAATGTTATGCAACCTTTCTGTAAACTTTGACACTAGACTGACACTTAATATGGCTGGTTTTCTTTTAATATTACATACCATGAAAGGCCTGAATAGACATGAAGCTCAGAATAACTTAATTCTCAAGTAAGTAGTAGAAACTAAAGCATCAAAATTAAGATTTTAAAGCATGTGTAAGAAAATATGTTTGCTACAACTGGAAACTGAATGATAAGAGTAGTTGACATATTATATTATGCATCAAACCCTTTCATAACAGGTACCCCTTTACACCCTTTTCTGTGCAAGTCACAATTTAATTAAACACCTTTACTATCAATGTATGTGAGTGAAATTAACATTATAATGTATGTTATGATTTGGAGTTTTATGTTTTCTAAGTTTAAGTTCTTTATTTCAAAAGAAACCTTTAAAAACTACTTAAAACTTCAGATGTACTGTCATGTGACCAACGAGCTAGGAAAGTTCTCTACTTCTCCACTGTGTATCTTCAATAATACAATGGCAATTGAGTAGATGTACATAAATACTATAAAATGCTTACATAACCTTTTGACTCTTATATTTCAAAGGTTCTCTAAATGAATGCAATTTAAACAAGTAATACATTTTTTCAACCCATGACAATTGCTATGCCCACTTTCAACAGATTTGTTTGAGCTGTATAGCCTACATGTAGATGTGACATAAACATGTGTATAGGTATTAGAAAGAACTCATTTTACACTATAATCTAACAATGGTTATTTTGAAATTGGTGTGCAGTTGTTATCACAGAGTACATGTAACTGACTGTAGTATTGTTGGCAGCTTGATTGACTATAGATAGATAGCACTTATGGTTAAATTGTATTTAGGTCATTCTTATACATTTTAGTTAATTAGGTATAAATTTTATTTTAAATTGCACAGTTGAAAGGTTTAAACATTTTTTAAATATACATCATCCTTTGCATCAGTTTTCAAGGCTCAGGATTTTGCTGAAGGGTTGTGCATGTCTGTTAGAGACACTGTAATATGCCTCGAGACTTGTGTTGAGATGAATAATAAGTGGTAAAGGGTAAGAAAGTAAACATTAAATATTAACTATATGTGAAAAGGAAAAGACCCAAAAACTTATTTGTTAGGCAAATAAAAGCTTATCACAAATTAAAAATGCTATTCTTTTAAATTGCAATAAAACTGCCTCTTTAGAAATAAACAGTTATGACAACAAATTCTTTTTATTATGTCTAAAGAATGACATAATCCAAATTTCTGGATTTGCTATCATCCAATGGTAAGATTTGTATGCAACTTCACTGGACAAAGTTAAAAAATATAAACAACTTATTAACCCTTCAAGCACGGGTGGACATGTTCACCATCCGCTTGACTAGGGAAGGACATTTATTCAACAAATTACTTGCACCCAAACTGTTAAAATAGCTCAACTGCAAAGTGATTTTTGGTCTAACTAAACAAATACTTTTCTTCATCTTATAATTTTCATATTTTATTTGCATAACCTTTAGAACTTCCTAAGTGAATATCAAGTACATACCTTTAGTTTTTTGGTAGAATATCTTTAAAGATGTTGTTTCGGTCATAATCATAAATTTTAAATCTGATTGAATAATACAAATAAACTTTGTGAGTAAATCACAGAAGGTACTCATCCAGTTTGGTATGACTTTTTTCTTTAATAAAAAAAAGCAGCAGAAATTGTAAATATTTTCAATAATAGGCAAGACACAATAAGTTTATATAATATTATAATCATGAAATAAAGTACTTACTCGGACAGCTAGCATCATCATTTTCACAGCACCATCTTCAACTCCATCCAGCCCAATATCCCACGCAGTTACAAACATTCGGCCATGAACCATGGACACCTCTGGAAGTGTGTAGTCTCGAGAACAAAAGGATAATCGACTGTCATCTTGTGGGTCTTTTGCAACAGCTTGTGGTGTGTAGTTTACCGAGTTGGCTGGCTGAAGCCGATGCTGGAATAGATGAAAATTAAAATCCTATAGATGTAATTTATTTCATTTTAATAACTATCAAGCTGTTGAAAGAAAGGAAGAAGTGGTCCCCATTATATCAATTCATCATATGTTTTCTTTTTTGCATAAGTAAGAATATGTAGTTTTCTATGAGCATATCAAATATCTTGTTACAAAATTGTCATTATTTAGATTTTATTTGAGGACTAGTAAACATGACTTATGAGTCTGTAAATATTAGGAATAATATGTGGTCTGTTTTTAACCTACACTTTTCAGCAACAACTGAAAGGGATACTACTGTGTGTGTTTAGAAGAAGGTCAACCTACAGATTAAGAGAAGGACGGTTTCGCTATGCCATGGGTGTGGCAGCAATTAATCCATATTTAAGGAATTCCTACAGAACATTGGATAGTGGAAGTAACAGGTAAGGTCGAAAGTTCATTTGAAGCTATAAGGGCCTTGCAGTGTGTGTAAATTTACATAAACATTTAAAAATTACTTTATTATTACAATTTTAAGAACTTTCACTTCATGTTGAATGGTTAATGTGAATTTTATGCTACCACATTTATACTGGAGATTTCATTAACAAGTATTTTAAATATTTACATTTGTTTGTTTATCTTTAGTCTTGACAAAATTTATTATTGCTATATTTAAGACAAAAGATTGTTAGTATTTAAACTTTTTTCAAGTTACATTTATAGAGGAATTATTATTTGATATTTTCAAATGGTTAACATTTGTTGTGTATTTCCTTGGTTTAAGCTATGCCACATGTGTTTCCAATAATGGGGACCACCTTCCCAGTATAAAGCCTACTTTTGATTGTGCAGAAGTAGAAGCAGTCCTGGAGACAGCATGTGGTTCTTTCCATCCACCACTTTTACCACCTGTTTGTCCTCTTGACCTGTTGGAAGCATTGCAGGTACATAGTCTTTGTGTAGCCATGCTTAGATCATAATACATTAGCAAGGTAGGGAATGAAAATGAAGTTAACTGCAAATATTTTTTTTCCACATTCTTCTTAATTTGTCCATTGCAGCTTACAATAGGTGTATCTCCCACATGTTGCTGCTCTAGAATAAATCAAAATGAAATTAACTACTTGGATTTCTATAGCCGCTATAAGGAAATTCAACTGGTTTGCTGAAAATACAGAATTGATCTGAATTAAGTGTTAAGATTTATAGTTACATTTTTAATCATCTGATTATCATTGTATCCCAGCTTTTATTATTCAGATTGCTAAGAGTTTATTTATTATTTTAAAATTAATAAGGTTTCTGAAATTAAAGTATATGTAAGACATATTCAAAACAGCCAAAGAATTAATTCCAAACTTTGTTATGTGTTAGTCTAAAGAAATGAGCCTATAATAATTACATCCATATTTTATATCAAACATATAATATGGTGCAAGCAAAGTTGGATGTTTTTGACTTTTCATCTGCAATAATTTTCTTTTAGGAGACATTTTAAAAGAAAAAAATATTATTCAACTAACTCCAAGATTATATATTTTTCTAGTTCTGACATTTTGCCTGTAATGTCTTTTAAGGAAGTTTTTTAACCTAATTAAACAATTTTAAGAGTTCAGAAAAGTTTCATCAGTTTGAGCTTGGTTACTTTTGAAAAGCTGCTTCCTTGAAAAAACCTTTTGTGTAACATTATAGAAATATTATCCCAGAGTGATGTTAGGAAAAATGTAATTACAAAAGACCCTATAGCCCAAGCATATTTGAAAGATGGACCTTTCTTAATCAGGAACAAACTGATGAAGAAAGGTTCACCTTTCAAAAGTGCCTCGGTTATAAGGTTTTGACTAATTTTTTCTAGTTAACATTACGTAGATTTAAACAACTTATAGAGGAATTATTATTTTATATTTTTAAATGGTTAACATTTGTTGTGTATTTCCTTGGTTTAAGCTATGCCACATTACATTAGTTTGTCATTACAGGTTCATAAAAGCTGTATCAATTCCCATTCAGTATATTCAGTAAATCTGGAGAGATTAATAGCCAAAATCTGGCATCCAACCCAAGAGGTGTTAGACCAGGAGAATCTAGTCAAGCAGGAAGAAACAATGAAAAAATACCTTGCCATTAATTAAGCGCAAACATTTTTTTTTACTTTAAAAAAAGGAGGGGTTTTAAGAGTGTATTTATTTTGAATGCAAGTGTGAAAGAAGTAAGAAAAATAACTGCATGATTCTCAAATTGGATTTTGTAGGAAACACTTTTATTGTAAAATAAGATTGTATATCAGGAATATTTTTTTAAAAATAGTTAAAACTATGTAATTTCTGTTTTCCTGTTCAGGTGGTTCTCATGGATGTACATTTTTATTATAAAAATGTAAGATAAAACAAAATTAAATATTTTTTAAACAATAGCTCTTGTTTAATGAAAGTACAATTTTAAGCTTGGATTAAAAGTTTTACAATGGTAAAATTAAATGTTTATGATCATGTTTTCTGATGTAAACAGGTATTCCTTATTAATAAGAGAACTTAAAATAATCCTGACATTGTGCATTCTTAAATGGTAAACCTAAAAATCAGGAAAGGTAATATTGGATTTGTTGTTTCTACATACATTAAAAGATGACACTAAGTTGTCAAGTGATACAACAAGTTATCTTGAAATAGACCCAAAGGAACTATTCAATTTATGTACACAACTGTGTAGAATGTAATTTTGTTTTTGCTTTTCCTCTTCCTATTTTATCCTATGATTTTAATAATTAACACTTAACATACTTCCCTCACTAGTGATAAAATAAGTGATCATTTAGTTCAGATTGAATAGCATTCACCTTATCCTTCAAGTTAGCCTACCAAAATATGAAATCCAGAGCTCTTGTGGTTAAAGGAACTCTATGTTACAAATAATTGACTGCAAAGTGTAAAGGATTGTATCATCCTAAAAGAGGGACCAATGTATAACACTTGCTTTATATATATATTCCTCTGTATATCATTCATTAGCTTGTTTTGAGTTACAAATTACATTTTTGTATATAAACAATCCTATTAACTGCCATGTTTCTTTTTTGAATGGAAATTATATTTTATTAATTCCATAAAGAATTGATTAAGAACTCTAAACTTATCTCGATATAAATTAGATATTTCTTTTAATGTCTTTAGAAATAAAATAAATTAAAAACAATTTATTATTACCCCGATTGATAAGGCTGGTTGTAATTTTGGATTTGTGTGTAAAAAAATTATATGCACAAATTTTACTTAATGAAATTAATATTACAAGTATTTTTACTAAAATTACTTTAAAGAAAAATAATGTTATTACAAATTTGAAAAAGGCTATTAAAAATGGAATATCCATAGAGATTATTCTTGTATGAATTGACTATTTTAATATGCAATTCCAAAATTGCATAAAAATATTACGAAATTCAGATTTGTTAATAATTCTTTAAATACAGTTATTAAATCTGTCTCAATAGTACTTAACAATATTCTAGATATCTTGTTTAAAAAGATAAAAACACAGTCTTCAAATAACCAGAATGATTATTTTTGGATTATCTCTTTCAGCACAGGTTTGGTCCCTGGGACCGACCTCGTAACCATTTTGTGCTTGTTATACTTTCCATGCTATAACTTTTAAATTAGTAAGCGAATGTTAATGAAATTTGGTACATTATCAGTAAACATTAAAATGCTTTCATGTGCAAAATATCATTTTTTTATTTATTAAGTCTTAAGGTTCGTAAAGCAATGTTTTTCTCATGCCTTTTTTCTTTTCGCATGTTTTAAGATTAAAAATAAATTGATGCATCAATAAATTTTCAAATTTCGTATGCACAATATTTATAATGTCCAGATAGTTATAAAATGTTTCTTAAGAAAAAACTTTATATTTTATCTGCTATTTTCAGTAAAGAATCTCTGTATATGTTTGGTAGATTTGACCGATCTCATACCCACCATAAAAAATTAGGAAATAAATATAAATTATGCCTTTTTCATTCTAGAGTGAACACAAATTATAACATGAAAATATAAATGTTTAGACTAAATAGCTTAAATCTCATAACATTATACATTTATATATATTTATTATATTGACCTTTTGGCCATGCCTGGCTAACAATACAGAAGTTAAAAATGATGCAGCACACATGCACTCATGTTACCATATCCAATAACATAAACTGATCTTTAACCTGTACAAAGTAACTTGTCTTGGTTGTGTTTTTGTAGACTAGTATTTTGTAAAATAAAGTCACATTTCAATTATTATACATTACATATGTATATAGATTATTGCTATTTTCAAATAAGTTCTTAAACTTATTTTTCTTAAAATGTAGAATAGTAAATAAAGAAGTAAAGAAAACAATTATCTCTTCTAGTTATGACCTTTAAAAATTTTGCACGTGGAGGATATGAAACAAATAATTTTTTTAGGTTTTATGTATACTTTTGAATAACTAAAAAAATCATAAATTATTACATCAATACCATAGAATTCAACTATAATTTATCAAGCTAAGTAACTAAGATTTATTTTAGTATAAAAAAATATATGAAATTTCGAGCAGACTAAAGACACACCCTACCTCCATGAAATATTATTTCAAAAGAAAATGGCCTTCAAGCCAGTTAAAATGGCTGAGAAAACCACTAGGGGACATTCTGAGCTTTTCATTGGTCATTCATGTCATATATAGAAGTAAGTGTATTTATAAGGGAACGTTTCGACCAATGGAAAGAGGTGGGCAGGGTGCCACTGTGTTTGATATATTACATGAGCAATATCTTAGCAAATAGAAAAGATAAAACCTTCTTACTTT